>NW_009637617.1:0-15631 GCF_000690535.1 Cariama cristata | reverse complement strand
TCCTCTCCTCCCCTCTCCTCTCCTCCCCTCTCCTCCCCTCCTTCAATGTTTCTTTGCACATCTTCAACACACAAACCATCCTGATGGCCCTCCCCAATTATTCCATGTCTCTCTAATAAATGTGGAAACCTCAACTGGGAAAGGTATACCAGGTGTGGCCTAACAAGTGCTGCATAGAGCAGCAAAATCACGTACCTTGATCTGCTGGCTGTACTCTTGCTAATGCAGTCCAGCATGCTGTAGGTTGTCTTTGCTTCCAGGGCCCACTGCTGGGTCATGTTCATTGCTGCCCACCAAGAACCCCATGGCCTTGGCTACACTATCAGCCAGCTCCCAGGCTGTAGGGCTGCTTGGGCTTACTCCAACCCACGTGCAGCTCTCTACAGTTCTTGATGGCCCTGAGGTCTGATGAGATCTCTGTGCAGTGGTTCTCCCTTCCTGTGTATCCACCTCTCCTCCTGGTTTGGTGGACGCCACAAGCTCGGTGAGAGCACATTCAGTCTCGTGACCTGGACTGTCAAATGCATACATACAACACAAATACTATCAGACCCTGCATCAACCCAAATGAACTCCACATGTGATCGGCTCAGTTTAACTTTGAACCATTAACCGTCACCCTTTCAGCTCTATTTAGCCAGTTTCCTACCAAATTTACAGCCCACCTGCCCAGTCTGTATCTCATCAGTTTGTCAACAAGGCTGTCAGGGTATGCTGTGTCAAACACCTTGTGAAATATCAAGGTGTGACATCCACAGCTCTCCCTGTACCTACTAAGTACATTGTTCCATCTCAGCAGGCAATGAGGTTGCACTGTTTACTCTTGATAAATCTGACTTGACTTGACCCAACCACCTTCTTGCCCTTCGTATGTAAGCAAACAGCTTCTACGAGGACATGTTACATACTGTTCCCAGGGTGTGCTCACCAGTCTGCGGTTTCCTGGTTCTTTCTTTTCACAGACGGGAATAATACATGCCCTCTTCCTGTTGTCCAGGACATTTCTCTGGTTTCTATGACCTTTCAAAAATGATAGAGTGGCTTTGCAATGACATCAGCAAGCTCTCTTAGCACCCTCAAATACATCCCTGCAGGTTCCACAGACCCTTTTTTTATATATTTATCTCCAATTTATACAGACAGTCCCTGGCCAACATGATACTACTATTGATGATGTGCCGTTCCAGCCTTGCTCTTTGGCACAGAGCCAATGCTGGTGGCTACACGCATGCGTAAGTCTGTCATGAACACCTTATTTAGAACCTGGGTGGAACAATGACAAGGCACTTTGTGGTTTGCTTAAATCTTCGGCTACTGAAGTCAGGCATGTATGTGAAAATAATCAGGTCTCACTGATGACAAAACTAATTTCCAAATTTGTGTAAAAAAATTTAAAGTGATCTGAAAGCGATCAAAAAAGCCTTAAAAATTATTTTTTTTAGTCTCATGGTTATTTGATACCTGACTCATACTTTGATTGCTTGGCAATAGTATGAAGATATTATTTCATACCTGACACATATATTACAAATATACATATTTTATATTGTTAGCTTTACTCATCTATGTACGTGATCACTGCTAAAGAAATACTGCAAAACCTCAGTGATCTAAAGACACATTATCAGGATAACAGACTGTGTGTTTTACATATATTAAGTCCATACTGCTTTCAGAGCAAACTCAGGTCACAAAAACAGTAGGGTAACACTCATAAAATATGAGATTACTGGAGTAATCTACATATCCTTTAAGGAACATGGCCCCACTTACTAAATGTCTGTAAGGCAGGTCTGGCCCTCAGCTGCAGCTTTGTGCCACCAAGTGCAGGGTTGATGAGTCCTTCAGACAAGAAAGTAGGTTTTCACCTATTCCTGCAAGATGTACCGTTTGTGTAATGTTAGCAACAATCCAAAGCAGACACAGAATAGTCCAGTTTTAAAGAGATCTTCAGGAGGTCATCAAATTCAACCTCCTGCTTAAAGCATAGGTCCAGCGATGGGCGACTGCATCACAACATAAACAAGTACAAATGCAATTTGTCACCCTATGGAATAATATCACATTTCAAATAGAAGTCGACTGGCACATTACAAACAAATGACTAATCCTAAAACAGAGTAGATGAAATGCGTGTTTGAACACACTTCAGTGATATTATTTTAAGAGACCTGAGGCTAGACCCCACTAATATCCCCTTTATAAATAATGAATTATTGTGGCATGCCCCCAAAAAGTCATTTTGATTTTATATCCCACGTACATACAAAAAGTTTTGACCCTCAGTAATTCTTAATTGCACAGAAAAAAGACTGAGGGAACAAGAGAGCTTTTGTGGGGGAAAGATAAATGCGCTGTGTGTAGTGAAATTAGACTGCCACTTAACATACAAAATGATAAGTACAATATTACAAAGATTTCATGTGAGGAAAAGTAAGGATACCAAACAGATCATTTTCACTGAAAAATGAGGATTGAAATGCAAGACAATTTAAACCACCGGTTTATATTAAATTTTAAAATTAGAAGACAGAAAAGCTTAAGACTATTAGGACTATTTTCCACGTGTACTGGAGTCATCTCCTTCACTGGTTTCCATTACACCAGGATCAGGAAACAGTTCCATGCCTTAGCCTAAATATGACTTGCTAAAATGAATACCAAGAGGATGCATCATAAATATCTGTATTTAAACATGATGGTTTAATGGAAATGTGTTTGAATTTTTTATGTTTACATTTTTATCATACTAAAATAAATTGCTTGTTTCATTTCTGATAGCTTTTTATTCACTGTTTGTGTTAGAGTCACCTTAATCATAAACTGTAAACACCAAGGTAGTGCTTTGCAACTGGTTTAATTAACTAAAATGTATTTCGAGTGTGGTGGATTGGAAAAAAGTCCATTTATCAAAACATTCAAACTTTAAAATTTTATGATTCACTAGCAAGGCTAATATAATTTTTAAGTAACTTGGAAGTTTTAGAATTAGTAGCTCTCACCCTCTACATCTACTTTATTTGGAAGAGGAAAGAAAATTTGTATTTTTCCAAATTCTGGGTTTCTTCAGAGCACCAAATGAACAGCTTACTGAGCTGAAATAGTTCACTTAAATTGAAGAAAAAAGCTGTCTCAACCTGTGGGAGAGAACGCCTGTTGAAAGGTCTGGTATTTCTATGAAATGAAGTAGTGTTTGGCCGTCTTTTGTACAGTGAATGCCAACAAAGCCTGCTGCGGTGCCCTCACACCAACAGGCATGCCCCTGGGACAGGGGTGGAGGGAGGTGATGGAGTCTTTCCTCAAAGATGGTCCATGTAGCAGAATGGGAGTAATCTAGTTCTGCAACAGCTTACCCTGGCTGACATATGTCCACCATCCTGAGGCCTTTGCCTGACACCTCTCCTGCCTACCTTGACCCCATTTTCTGCCCTGCTAGTTGCCCAGCCCATGACCCTATTACTTTCCCCACCAACTGCCCACACCATTACTCATGGCCATACAATGCCCTTTCTTCCCCGCCCCACCTCAAGCCCCCGTCTGCTGTCCCACCAGCCATCCCCGCCTGCCCCACCAGCCGTCCCTGCTTTGCCCTCTAACCAGCAACGCTACCAGCTGCCCAGGTCCGTGCCTGATTCCCCAGCACCTCCACCAGCTGACAAGACCCCTGCCTCCTGTCCCCAACCAGCTGCTGGACCACCCTCCTCTGCTTGGCACCCTACTATGGCTCTGCCTGCACCCCCACCAAGGCCCTGTCTGCCACCACACCAGGTGCCCCAGACCTTACTTTCCACCCCAAGAGCTACACCTTACATTCTACCCCAACAGCTTCACAGAACCCTACCAACCGTCTCACCGTTTGCCCAGGACCGCGTTACTTTTCCCACCAGGTGCCCAAGCCTCTGCTTAGGGCCTCACAAGGCCCTGCCGTTGCCTCTGCAGAGGTCCTGCCTGCTGCAGGCAGCTACTCCTGTCACTCCCTGTTCTTCCATCCCATCTCCCCAGCCCTACCCCTCTCCCTGCTGTCCTGCCTTCGCCACCAGGACCTGTCACTATCCCTGCTCTCTCCCAGACCACCCACTCCACCCCATCATCCTGTTCTGGTCCCTCTACATCCACCCCCAGCCTACCTGTGCTGGGTCATGTTGCTGAGGGTATGTAGCCAAGCCATAGTGGCAAGATCTTCCCAACAGGTTTGATTCATCTGGGTGGAGAACATGTTTCTACTTGGTCGGGAGTTGGGAGCTCTACCTTGCTGGCATTTCTGAGGAGGGAGCCATGCTTCCAACGTGGTTGTTTCCCAGCCACCATAGCTTAGTCAGGTTCTTCTCCAAGCTTGTCCTATCATAACTGCTGTCCCTTTCCCTCTTAGTTTTCCAGCTACTCACTCTTCTGAAGATAAAGGCTACCAAGAGGACAGGAGCCAGAGTACCCTGAAGCTTGTGTGCTCCATTACAGCCTACCGTTAGAACATGCTTATCAGTGATCACCACATCCAAACCACCCTGCCAGAGAAGGAAATAGCAGCTAACGCTAGAGAAGGTACCCTAGCCTCCAGGATGTCCTGGCCCCTTTTCCTTGTTCCTTGCTGAGTATGGTTCTGATAAACTGTCTCACAACAGCCCTCTTTCTGAAAGACAGTGTGGTTTCTAAGACTTTAAAGATCTGTTGAGGGAACAAACTTTTTATATTTGTTACTGCATTGTGGAAAGCAAAGGAAATGCAAATATCTTTAGTACAAGCACAACTGTTTGGAACACAAGACACAGATTTCAAGTGTGGAAAATAACCAAAGATCCATAGATCCTTCATGCCTCTTCAGATCATACAGAACAAATGTTTACAGCTAATTCCATATGGCTTTTCATTTTCTTCCAGGGAGAAATTAGATTTCACAGTTGAAGGAATTGAACTCCATCCAGCAAAGAGGGAGGACACCATACCTTGCCATTCTCTAGGTAGGCAGAAATGTGACCACAGCACAGGCGACTCTCTGGGCTTTCTGCCCCGAGGGATCATCCCTCCGGCACAACGGAGTGGTTAGTGCAAGAGCGTTCTGACTCAGCACAACAGAGTCTGCTCACAGAGGAAGGGCAGCCTGGGCAGTGAAAAGGCACAAACAACACAAACACATTTTATTCCTGGAAATGTAACCTCGTTTAAAAAAAGACCAAAAAAATTTGAACATTTCATTGGGCATAATTTCAACTGTTGCAATTTCTTTTCCACAAGTGGAAAAAGAAAAGCATTGTGCAGTGGATCTGGACAGGAAGTAGTTTTGCTGTCAAGATTTTTTTTTTGAGAGTTTGAAATTGTTTTCTATCTCAAATTGTAATGAGAAAGCAAAATCTGGAAAACATTTTTTTTAAACTTGAGCCAGAGCACTCCAGCAGTGAAGTGGTTTACACATGCTGCAATGTTAGCAGCTGCTCCCTCAAAGGCTGAATACACAGTATTCTGTTTCAGAGAAACCAGGGGATGTAATAATTGTATAGGCTTTTTCGCGTCTTATAAGTGTTTCTCTTAACCTAGAACTTTAACCTTCTCTTTCACCCTTAGAACTAGGTCATGTGCTTGCCACAGGCCCACACACAGCAAGGCAGAAGGCACGCCATTAGATCACAAGGACATATACAGAGACATCGAGTTCCTAAATTTAACAGAATATTGTTTTCAGCTAATTACTTTAGAAAGAAGAGTATGTGTTTTTTCCCATATCAAGAAAACAAAATTTTAACTATTGTAAATATTTATAATTTTGTTTAATAAATATGTTTAATAAATCTTGTAGGATTTTATTAGTTATTTCATAATTTGTATTCAATATATTTAATATATCTTCCTGTATTTTTTAATAATGTTTATTAAAAAATAGGTGTTGCAAGATACAGTTTATAGAACATAAGTTTCTAATATTTAAATGAAATTACATACTGTGATAAATCCTTTTGCCTCTACGCGTTTCTTGTGCACTCATGACACAACTTTGTCAAACCCAGAGGCTGTTTTGTTAGTGTTTCTGCAAGTAGTAATGGAAGTACTTCACCTTTTTTCTAAGCCACACTAAGTGTAGACTGCAGTCACTCCGTGTGGCTTCAGTTGACATTCTCTGGGCTTTCGGCGGTCACAGGGTTAGAGCCGATGTGGATTAGGAACGTAGTCTCACATGAGTAATGTTATGGGTCCCGGCAGTTCAGGTAATTGCTCAGATTAATTCAAGCAGCAGTTAGTTAAGAAATTTTGTAAAGATCACACAGTGACCACCCCAGAAAAAGGACCTGCAAACAGTGTTTTAAAATAAAGTATCTGATATTCCATCTCACCCATCCTTCTGGTCCCCAGCACCCCTGTGAGCTCCATGAACTTCAGTGGGTTGGAGCTAAAGTTTGGATGTTTCCCAGTGTAAGGAAACAAAGCCATGTGCTGTTACAAAAAGCAGGAGTTCTTACTGCTCGGCTGTGCGAATGACAAGTTTTTCACATTTTCTATCATTTAAAATAAAGTATCTGATATTCCATCTCACCCATCCTTCTGGTCCCCAGCACCCCTGTGAGCTCCATGAACTTCAGTGGGTTGGAGCTAAAGTTTGGATGTTTCCCAGTGTAAGGAAACAAAGCCATGTGCTGTTACAAAAAGCAGGAGTTCTTACTGCTCGGCTGTGCGAATGACAAGTTTTTCACGTTTTCTATCAAACCTAATATTTTAATTGCAAAGACAGCTTCTCTAAGCTATGTTGAACTAACTTCATGCTAGTTACTCCTACAGTCAGTCAGGGCAAGTACGTACCCTGTAATGTCTGAAAAAAAGTGGGGTGGATCCTCCTCCTTTCCCCCATGTCAGGGCAGACATCTCAACATAAAGATTTCAACCCCAACTCTTCCTTTATCTACCCCAAGCTCGTGTCTCCTTGAGATGTTGCATGTCACGGCAAGATTGTCTATGAGCTGACTCACCAGTGGCACTAACATACACTGGTCTGACTAAAAGGAAGTTGGTGGAAGGTGTAAGTAGGCATCCTGTCCACGGGGAAGGTAGCCAGATACCCATGGTGGAGTACTGGCTAGTAAAGTTGCCCTTTTCCTCTTCATAGAATCCTAGAATCACAGAATGGTTTGGTTGGAAGGGACCTTAAAGCTCATCCTGTTCCAGCCCCCTTGCCATGGGCAGGGACACCTTCCACCAGGTTGCTCAAAGTCCCATCCAACCTGGCCTTGAACACTTCCAGGGATGGGGCAGCCACAGCTTCTCTGGGCAACCTCTGCCACTGCCTCACCACCCTCACCGTGGAGAATTTCTTCTTAATCTCTCATCTAAACCTTCCCTCTTCCAGTTTAAAGCCATTGCCCCTTGTCCTATCACTACATACCCTTGTAAAAAAGGCATGTTTCAGACTGTTCCTACTAGATATTTGTTACTTTCTGGGTTCAGGTAGAATTCAGTGGATAGATCAAGTGGGTGTGATGAGCGTCATGCAAATTTTCTCTTTCTGCTGGGCTCTCTGTAGGGAATAGGGACATAACGAAGCGGGTTGCTTAGCACAACACTTCCCTTTGGAGATCCAGAACATATAGGGCAAAGGACGTGACCTCCTTTCTTCATATTTGGGTAAGATAACCTGAAACTATACTAAACTGGTAGAAATATGATGGATCTCATCCTTCTTGGCATTTTCTACTGTATGATTATCAAGGCTAAGAAAAAATACATAGCTATGAGCATATAAGCATATATATGCAGTGCAAGAACATTTTTACTTTCTGATCTTTTCTGTGTGTCACTGTTCCATAAACATGCATTTGTTTCAGTTGAAAGAAAGAAATGGGAAATTTGCAGTTCAGAGAACACACTTGTCAGCCCTAGGTATGTTTTTCTGGTCTGTAAATAGAAGGGTTTTCTTTTTTGCTGTCGTTCTCTTTGCTGCTGTAATGACTTTCCGTGTTATGCTGTAGATGTAACACATTCATGCATAAAGCAGGTTGTGCTCTTTGCCAGAAAGGGTGTCTGGCTTTAAAAGGAGAGATTCTCAGATGATAAAGTAACAGAGATGCCTTATTTAGAACTACAGTGTATCTGTAGCTTCGTTTTTGTATACTATGATTGTTTTTACTGAATGAATAAGCTAAACAACCTCATTTGTTTAAGCAGTATTAAACACATGCTTTGTAACCATATATTACTGTAAAATTTTATAAAAAACATAGAGGACATGACTCATTAATTATTACAGTTTCTATAGTTGATGTTGTTATGTTTATTAATGGTAGTAATAAAAGTAACTATGATGTTCTTTCAAGGCAATATAATGGAGAAGAAAACGATCCTAGAAGAAGTTCTTTTAAAGAAGTCACAACAGAAGAAAAAAATATCACCAATTAATTACAAGAAAAGGTTGTTTGTTCTGACGAAAGTGAACCTTTCTTATTATGAATATGACAAAGGGGTAAGAAATTATTTTTTTAGATAAACTGTTCTAAGGTTTTCCAGTGTCACTTTATTCCTCTGGTTTTCTTCTGTGAAACTTGACTAGATATTATGTGTGAGAATAACAGCTGTACTTTGTTTTGAGTAGAGTTATAAGGTATCAAATCCTAGTTTCAGTTCAGGAAAACATTTAGCCACAGGCTTAAGTGTGTCTCTGTTCAGAACAACTCTTACAGTTGTGCTTACCATTGAGCATCTGTTTGTGTCCTTCCAAAGAGAACTTAAGCAAGTAATTAACATTGACAAATGTTTACACATTGTCTTGAATAGGGATGTTTTCCTTGTTCAGGATTCCCTCCAAACTGATGTCAATAATTGGCTTCAGAAGTTACTTGTATGCAGCATAATTAGTTCAGAATCTCATCCCTCAGCTGCACAGAGCAGATGGTTATACTACCTTGTTTCCTAAGGAGTGACTGTCTATCACAAAAGGGTAGCTGTTCAGTCAGAAGATCTCTCGTCGGGAATGCAAATATATGTCCCAGGCAACTTATTTTAAAATTTTTGCTCCTTTTCGTACATTTGAACTCCTCCTGTGAGTTACATCCCGTTACAAAACTGCAGGGAAGCTCAGTGAGAATAAGCTCCATTACCTTAACAAAATTATGAATGCCACAGCTGTGCCTCTGGTTTGCACTTAACGTGTTTTCCTCTTAATTCCTCCATCTTCTTTTCCTTCTAGTCCCCCCTTCTGCCTTGTACTCCTGCAGTTGCAGTAGATGCTTTCTCAGATGTAGGGCTGTGTCCTGTAATTCTTGTAACTGACTTAAAAAAGAATTTGGTCAATATATTAGATGCAGGTAGGGCACCAAGGAGGTTTTTTACTACCTTTCTTTTAAAGTTTAACAAACCTGAATCTATGGCTTATACAGCTTGAAACACGAAATTGTGCAAAATCATCATACTAGAATACTTTATATTGTGTTAACATTAGTTTATAGCCTACTGTGTTTTTTTCTCTCTTAGAAAAAAGGAAGCAAAAGGGGGTCAATTGAGATTGAGAAAATCCGGTGTGTTGAGACAGTGAATCTTGAGGAATCAACACCTCCTGCAAGACAATATCCTTTTCAGGTTAGCCATGAAATCTGCTTCATTTACATTTCGTATGAAATATGCCAGTCATCCTAAGGTTATACTTAGCGTTCCTGTCCTAAGTGATGATACCTGATATTGTTGAGTGCTACTGATATTTACAGCAAATAGAAAATCAGTCCCAATTACTGAAGTTGTGACTTTGCTGAAATATTTTTAATTGACTGTAATAGAATTTGGATCAAGTCTTGTTTCTTTTATCTTCAAAGGTCTATCAGATATTTGCTTTAATATTATCTGGAATACGTAGATCACTACATTGTGTGATTGTCACTTATCTTAAGGCAGAATTAAGCACTTAAAAATTCTTATTTTAATTCTCACTATCTCTTTCCACTTCTTTTTTTTGGCCTGAATACCAAGTGCAAGATTTGACCCCTGACTGCCTGATTACCATTCAAATGTGCCAGAGTCAGGAAAGCCAAGGCTACGAGTCAGGAAAGCCAAGGCTACGCCTTGTATCAGTTGATGCAGCTGCACAAAGCACTACACATGTTCAAGAATTAAATGTGATAAGAAAAGCGTAACTTTTAATGTGCTGCTCTGTTTCAGTTGCCCAGCTCAGGTTCCTCCTAGAGCCTCCATCAATCTCAATTCTATGGGCAGTGGGACATGCAGACGTGAGAGGTAGCCACAGATCCCCTCCTGGAGTGCCACTGCCAAACAGTGCAACCGCAAGCAGCAAGCTGCGAGAGTGAATAACAGGGCTGCTGAAGAGTGCGTTAATTCATGATCCTGCAATAATTACCATGCCCAACGGCAGCCTCATGAGACATACTTAATATTTCACTGTCTTCTTGATCCTAGGTGTCACTCCGGTCTTCCTTTCCCTTTTCCCTCCCACAGTTCTGTGGCACTGAATGACACATATACGTTAAATTAATGTATTTTTGTCAGGAGTGCATAATTCAGTTAAGTGGGGAAAAGAGTGTACCCTGTAGTTACAAGCTGGGGGGCTCCGTTCTGGTAAACAGTATCTCTACAGAGGACTTTAGGATCCTGATAGCTGAACATAAATTCCCAGTGTGGCCAAAGGAGCTAATGGCATCCTTGGACATGGAAGCAGGTATATATTGAGTAAAAGCACTCAATATGTTTTGACACCACTGTGATCACCAGAAGAATATTGTGTCTAGTTCTGGTGACTGTAATTGAAGAAAGATGTTGTAAACTGAAGAGAGGTCAAAGGAGAGACTTGACAATGACTAATAGATTGGATGGATAACATGTTAAAGAGAAAAGTTCACAGAGCTCCATCATTTAACTAAATAAGGAGACAGGAAGCAAATTGATCAGTCGTGTATATTTACCCATGGGAGTACACATTTAAGAGCAAGAGCACTCCAGTCTAACAAACAAAAGCAATAAAGTGGCATTTGAAATTGAGTGCAGATGACTGGAAAGCAATGTACATGAGAGGAATGAAACCCTGATCTAACACAGACACACACACATACAGAGTCGTACAGCCCAGTACTAAACATGATCCAAAAAGCAAAGCAGATGTTAGTAATTATGAGGTAGGCATCCAACAAAGCTAGCAGAAGATAGGCTGAAAACAAGCAAAAGAAGCTGACTTCATATTGTGTAGCTAAGCTGTAGGACTACTTACTGCTTAGATACTCGTTATTTGCTTTAAAAGGCAACTGAATGAATTCACGGAAGGAAAATATCTCTCAAAGGGTATTAAGTATAGATGCATCACTTTTGGATCAGGATTCCCTGATCACTGTACAGCCGCCCTGAGCATATACTCTGCCTCAGTATTTGTTACTAGAGGCTGTCAGAGATGGGTTCCTGGCCTCAGTGAGCGTTCGGGATGGCCTTGTGTAATAGGAGCCAGAAGCTGGAAGGTGAATGTGGAAATACTGAAGTGGAAAGAAATTGTTTAGATGTGGGCTATAAGGTCTTTGGTACATAGAAGATGGGAATATCCAGAAATATTCGATGCTGTCCTTTGTTTCTGCAACTGTGCTTTAGGACATGAACCACTTTGGTTAAGGCAGTACACTTTCATATTTATTTATGTTTATGTTTATATTTGTATGAAGTATGAAGTATGCAATATAAAATATGAAATATACTTATATGAAATGGCAATAATATAAGTGACCTCTGAGGATCATTACTAAGTTGTGGGAGTACAATGTGGGTCCACAAAGCCTATTTTTTTCGTTCCCATCCCCTTCTCCTTTCCCCTCCTGCATAGTAACATGCTTTCAGGAGGTACACTCTCACCATGCTGGCTTTCCCAACCTCTTCCAGATCGTGTACAAGGGTGGACTTCTCTACATCTATGCCAGTAATGAAGAGAGCCGGGAGCGGTGGCTTGCAGCTTTGCATAAAGGTCACACTATTCCTCTGTGTTCCAAAATATTCAAATTACATGAGACGAGATAGGGAAATGCTCCTACCTCATCAGTTTGTGCCATTCTTTGTCACTTGTTTTCAGTCTCTTTCATACTTCAGCACCAACTGGTTGAAATGCATGATATTTTCATGAGTGGATTAGAAATATTAAAGACTGAAGGCTTCAGTAAGAAATAAGCCAAAATAAAGCGCTTTTTTTTTTTTTTCATGGGCATTTTTTAATCTTCATCCTATGTTCAGCCTTTATGGATGCAAATTAATAGAGCACAACCATTCCTGATGTGGCTGGTATAGTGCTTACCGGCATGAATGCCGTTTTGATAACCAATACTAGTGCTAGTCCTTTTTCCTTTGTATTTTCATCTCTTTTTTTTTCAAGAAAATTTCTGTTGTTTTCAATGAAGCAAAATCACGTTCATGCAAAGTGTAAGCAGAAAACTGTGTCCCTGTGTAACTCCAGTGAAGGCAAAAACATCACATTGAATAGGGCGGCCCTCACACGTGCTGGCCATTGTAGAAACAAAAATAGGCAATTTATAATGGGCTGTGAACAAGTATCCTCCTCGATTCTACTTGTAAGCCTGTGTCTGAGCTACCTCTCTGTTTGTGACTCCCTTTGCATACACAGAAGTGAGGGCATGTCAATTAATTTAGCAAAGTTCTGAAGAATGTGGACCATAAGCATTCAGCAAACTATACTGAGCCTTCTAGAAATCAAGATTTTCAATAAGAGTTTTTAAAACAAAATTTGTGAAGAGTAAGGTTGCATGAGTGACATATTTTGTAACACTCATGAGACAAGTAACAGCGCAAATATTCGACTGCCAAGCCTTTTTAAAAGTGTATAAAAAGCAGTCATCATGAAGGAGCGTCCTGATCCTTTCGCAGCTCTCTCACAAGTTCAGCATGACTGAAAACCTGTCCTGACACAACCAGTTTTTAAAGTCTCACTCTACACCTTCCACATTTCTTCTAGATAGCTTTTGAAACCAAAACTGCTGTTACGGCTTACAGCACTAATGTGTCACTAGCACAGTGATACTACTGGTGCTGTTTTTCTAGAGTAAAGCAGTGCTTCAGATATAAAATAAATATTTCTGTGATGGTGTTCCCTTTTGGTGTGCTTAAATAAGAACAGTATTTTAACAGACAAATGTTAGTTCGGATTTGCCATATGGTGTACCGAGTATCAGTGAATATAATTTTCTTCCAGTACATAGTGCTAGGAAAATACTGAGCATATATTTTGATACATGAAAATGTTTTCTTTTAAATAGCTTCATTATTGACAGTGAAATCTTTATAAGATCCATGATTTTGAATCATAGCTGTTGGATCCTGTTTTGATTTCTGGTGTTTCATTGGATTGTACTCTATCTCCTTCTTGACACCCAGGTTTCTTTCTCAAAGAAACAGGTAGCTGGGGGGTATGGATTTCAGACTTGAGTTTGCATCGAGGAATATGTTATAGGGAGAAAAATGTGACCAGGATATGTGTCTAGAGCCAGAAGTTGGTAAGGACTCTGGGGTCCCATGGTTTGGTGCAGCAGACTTTATTGATCGTAAGGAACATTCCCATTTTGCAGCCTGTAATGTCCTCTTTGGTTTCTTTGTGCTTTCCAGAAATTAAAGACAATTCTGATTTACTAAACAAGTACCATAAAGGATTCTTCATGAATGGGAAGTTTCTCTGTTGCAACCAGACCTGTAAAGCAGCCCCTGGATGTACGATTTGGGAGACATGTAATGTGTTCTTTTATTATCTCACTGATGCTTTTCACAATATTGCCAAATCTCAAGGACATTTAAGGCAGTGTAATCAATATAAAAGCTAACCTACTTACACCTTTTCATGTATATGCTAAGCTTCTTTTAACATCGTACTTGCTATACATTGTAGCTTATAGTATAACTGGGGGAAATAATACACTGAATTGCATCTGCTGTGTTTGATCAAAAAGTTAGTGACATTTTTATCTACAAAATAAACCAGATGGAATTTTTTTTGTCCTCATTCTTAAGACCTCTAGCTAAATTGTAGTATTATGCTGTGAGACCCTTCTAGTGATGAGGTCCCATAGGCTGGATGGGCAGGAACAATAGAAGTTCAGCACAAGAGTGTGTATGGATGAGTGTAAAACAATACAGTTTCATAACTAAATAGAAGTAAAACTCTTATATTAATATATAATTTTATTTATATAATTCTTTTTTTCTAAACAGTGTGATTTAATTTGCAGCATTTTTTTTATTTTAACATGCTTTTCTAAGGTATTTTTTGTAGAACTTAGTTGCAATTATTTAGGGGTTTTAGTTTTTATCTGTAAAGACTGAGAGAGCAAAATTTGTAAAGTGGTACCCTCCTAGGTGTCACATTTTCAGAAGATAATTCCCTCATGTCTGTGTACGTGCTTAAAAGTGAAAGGCCACGTTTAGGAGAGGGAACAGCAGTTTATCAGTATTTGGGCTTCAGCGTTTTAAAGCTTGATTACTTGGAATTGTAGAGCATTGGTAGGTCCACTGATTTCAATCATGATTAAACCTTGGTCTTAAGCATTTACAGTCACAATCAAAAAAGCATGAACCCAAAATTAAAAGTTAAATCCAAAAATGTAAGTGTGAGCAGCTAGGAAACTGATTTAGATCTATGAGACTGCCTGTAACAGGCATTTGCTTTTGAAAATTGAAATTAATGATATAGGTTTATCTACTGTTATTACAGGTTTCAGCATTATGGAACAGTAAATAATGTAAAGAGTTGTCAGCTCATTTATAACAGTAATTTGAATAGCTTCATCTAGTTTCAAAACCACTTCTTACAAAAGCAAGTAAGGCCATGAAACCCCCAGTCGGTTGCAAGGACAAGGAAATACCTCATTACCAGTCATGGATGGCTTAGCCAAGAGAAGAATTCAAAAGAGAATTTTTTGTATATTGAACACTTTGTTTATATCTGGGATAATAATTCATGCAGGATAATGTGCTGTATCTGCTCTAAATTTGTTCCTAAATAAGTTCCTGAGATTGCCAACAGAAATGTGCGGAGCAGAGGGAGACTGCCTGTGTAGGGATGACTCCAGACAGCCTCAGTCTTGTAACCACTGGGTAACTGAAAGCAGTATTTCTTAATCACTGCTTCATTGACTAAAAGTGTCAGTGAAGCAACTTCAAAAAAAAACAGAACAAAAATAAAGCATACATGTGTTTCCCCTTGCATGCAATCAAATTGATCACAAAATTATAGAGTTCTTGATCCTTGGAGAAGTAAGGAGAGGGATCAGCAGAACTGCTGCCTTGGACTTCCAGAGGGCAGACCTTGGCCTGTTCAGGAGCCTGGTTGACAGAGTCCCTTGGGAGGCAGTCCTGAAGGGGAAAGGGTTCCAGGAAGGCTGGGCATTCTTCAAGGAAATCTTGAAGGTGCAGAGGCAGGCTGTCCCCATGTGCCAAAAGACGAGTTGGCGGGGAAGAAGACTGGTTTGGCTGAGCAGAGAGCTTTGGCTGGAACTTCGGAAAAAAAGGAGAGGTTATGACCTTTGGAAGAAGGGGCAGGCAACTCAGGAGGACTACAAGGATGTTGTGAGGTTATGCAGGGAGAAAATCAGAAGGGCCAAAGCCCAACTAGACCTTAACCTGGCTACTGCCCTAAAAGGCAATTAAAACTATTTCTATAACTACATTAGCAACAAAAGGA
>NW_009637616.1:11278-17134 GCF_000690535.1 Cariama cristata | reverse complement strand
CGGCCCACGAGCCTGAGGGAGGCCGCCAACGCGGCCAGGCCTGCTTCGGTTCCGCACCCGCCTTTTGGCTGACTGAAGGGTGGTGGTGCCCGGGGCACACCGCGCTTCTCCTTGCTGCCTTGTCTTCTCCGACCTCGCCCGGAGCTGGGCTGGGTGCCATGGGCCTGCCAGGCATCTCTGGGGGATAACGGGCCTCCCTGAACAAGGGTCACGCGATGCCGGGCTGAGCCTGAGGAGTGTGGGTCCTGATACGGCTTTAAAACTGGCACAGACAAGTTTTTGGCTGAGTCGATGGGGATATTTTGCTGGTAGCGGAGCTCTAACTTGAAAGTTACTTTGTACTTCACCATGTCCGAGATTACTGACCTTAGGTCTTTCTGCTTGGGGGAGAGTTTAAGCTGGAAATGTTAGCATCAGCATTTACAGTGTGGCGTGTCATCCCGAGGGGAAAACATGGGTAAATTCCTAGCCCTTGGTGTGTTTTCCCTGAGTGTTAACACTGACAGGGGATTTGGTAACAAGTGTCAAAAGAGCTAATTGTGTTGATTTGACCATGGCAAAATGGTGGAAGGAGCTCTGGGTCATTCTTATCCTGGGTATGACTCCTAAGGGTTTGTCTGCAGGAAACAGATAAAAGTTTAGATCCATTGCATATATAAACCACACAAAGACACTGCATCAGTTAGCTAAATCAATTTCTAAATTGCGGTTTCACCTATTATCCTTTTCTTGTCTAGAGAAAATTTACCAGGTATTTGGTTCTGTCTGAATTACCCATATGATCACACAATTCCCATAAAAAGGAGCTGGATGTAGATCTTTCTGCATTGGGATTTTTCTGAAGTCAGGGCAGTGCTCTGCATGTCTGAGAAAGTCAAATGTTCTTTAGGAGTTTGTGAAATGAGGGTAAGCATACTTACTGTTTTATTAGGTCTAAGTAAAAGCTAGTAAAGCAGTTTGACACTGCATGTGAGGAAGGTGCAAGTTACCACCACAAATGCAACCCCTTCACAAATGGCGTGAAAACTATTATCATGCCATGTGGCCTGGGTCTGCAGGAAGAGTGTCCTAAAATATAAGTAAGTGAACTGGAATTTTTCTGCGGGTTTTTGTCTGATAGATACTTCTGTCACCAGTAGGTGGCTTTCTACCCGTTTGTGTGCGTTGTGACTGTCTCAGACTCCTGCGTGCAAGCACCGCACTCGGTTTGAAATGGCCTCAAAGTAGAAAGTCTGAGGCATAATTACACCACTTTATTCTCCTGGACTACGTGAACAAAGAGGGTTCCGTTTACCAAAAGTACAGTGAATACCGAGAAGATAGTAATGTTCATATTACGGATTCATAAATTGTCCTCAACAGCCAAATAATCTTACTTAACAAATTATGATGTCTGTGCATAGGGATATACTGAACGTAGTTAGCTTCCACCATCTAGCCCTGCTTGTGCCCAAAATGCTCACTGTAGTGGCTCCTGGTTGAAAAAAACAACAACAACTAAAAAAAAGCCTGTGCCTAACCAAAAGGCTCAGAACCCATAAGGCAACGGGTACCTTGTAGGCACAATGTGGTAATAGAAGTTGATACAATTCTGGATGAAGGCTAGGTCTGAATTAAAGAAAGAATCAGGAGGGTGTAGGTCTGTGGTTTGGTTCTCAATTAAAAGCCTGCAGTGCTCTGAACAGTGCTGTCTGCCTGCGACTTCCCAGCCTGGGGATTACCAAGGTCTTCCAGAGTGTTCACTGTTCACTGTAGCTGTTCCCATAGCCATACTATAAACAATAGACCGATCTTACAAGTAGCATAGGAAATGCTACATCTCCTTTACATGTCCAGAGATTCTTGAGTCTCTGGCGTTGGGTTGGATTTGTCGTATATGAGGTTTGTCGTAGGACATGGGTGTAGAGCTATAGCCTAACCAACCCAAGAATCCCATTGAGAATCTCAACAGGACATTCCCCGACCCTTATATGAAGGGACTTGGTCTAGGATGGATACAAGCAACGTAAATAAGTAATGGTTTTGCATAAATGTCAACATCCTCCTCTTCTGAGTCAATGTTCCTCTTTACTTGCCATTTAGCTGATACCTAAGGCTCAACAGCAGCTGAAGTACTCTATGGATGGTATCCTGCAGCATTACAGTACTGACAGCTTGATAGGTCTGTGTTGTTCACGAGTACTTCTTGGGTTCAGTCCATGTCAGTTGTGGTAAGTTTGGGGTTCTGACGTGTCACAGATAAGGAACTGTTCCTTGTTGACGCCTCTTGGGCTTTTTATCTCTCGGAGTTTTTATTTCTGCCCCCCAACACCTCCTGTTCTATTGGCTTGAGGTTACTGAAACGTTTTTATAGAAAAAAATATTAATGTGTTTGTGCTTACTATAGTCTAGTGCACAATGTCTTCTAACTACCGCAACTTCCGAAACAACGTGCCGTGGCTAATCCTTTTTCTGGAAGCTGTTTTCATCGTCCTCTTTTACTTTTTGTTCTCAGATGATAGTGCATCCAGACCAATCATCTCTGACCCAGGTAAGATCGGCAGCCTTGCTGTGAAAGGAAGGGTTAATGCCTGCAGTGCGATAGAGATGGGATTCACCAGGTTTGTGTATTTGTTAGTGAGCAGTAGAATGTTTTTATTGCCCTTTAAGGACCCTACCTTGTCACATATGGTGTATATTTATTTATATCAAAGCAATAACAGTGAAGGTAGACTTGAGTGGTACTAAATTGCATTGTTGGTCTGTTTTCTGCTGCCTGTTTGTGGTAATCTTGACTCCTACGAACAAACTTCTGCTCTGTGCGAAGTGTCTACCTCTGTGAGGTCTTGGCATGCAAAGGCGTTGTGCTACAAAGTAAGAATTCAGAATGGCAATATTTTCCATTTGAATGCTTGACGTAAAGAAATGAAGTTAATACAGTGAAATTAAGGGTTTAAATATATTCTGGAGATGTATTTTGTGCATTGATCAAAGGAATGTATTAGCAGATTATGCTGCAGCCATAGTGTGTAATGTTTTTACAGTGCTATGCAAATATAAGCTGATTAATCCTCCTGACATTCTTGTGTTACCCTCCTTGTTTTATAGCTTGAAAAATGAGATCTACTTACTAGCAGTTTGATATTTTGCTGTAGGTACAGGCCAGCACAACCATATGAGAATTTGACTGTTAGCATGTCCCAGAGGACGCTTCCAGGCCTACAGATCCAAGAGCGTATATCTTGGACAGTCTCTACCTTTTATGGAATCATGCTGGTTGCCATATTAAACTCTTTCTACTGCTATTTATGTTCCTTCTACCCAGATGAGGACATCATACAGGTTTCTCTTTGTAACTCATTTCTTCCCTAATGCCCTCAGGAATGAATCAGCAGTAGCTCACAGTAACTCTCCCTGAAAAGTCCAACTTAAGCTCTTTAAATTCACCTCAGGAAAAATGAATGCCCAAATTTCATTGCTACATGTACTTAATTTCTGTCGTGCTTTTTGACCCCTCATCCGCCATCCTGTGGCATCCATTCTGATCACTTTGTAAAAATAAATTCAGGGTCAAAGGTATTGTTTTTCTGATTACTTATGGATTGGAAAGAAAACTCTGGAATTCTTTATATGTACTAAATAATAATGACACCTGAATTTTTATCTGAAGGCTTCTTAGTTAATTGGGGTGGTTTATTTATTTATTTAACCAGAAGTCCACTCTGCATTAATAACTTCACTGCTGTCTTGGTCTTTTCTGTCATGCAGCTTTTCAAGATGTCAGCCACATGCTGATTTTTGGATTTGGCTTTTTCCTGATGTCTCTGAAAAGATACGGGTTTAGCAGCACTGGATTCAACCTCTTGATCGTTGTACTTGGTGTCCAATGCTCCATACTGATAGAAAATTTATTAATTTTCCTTCTTAAAGTGGCAAATGAAGATAGTCTGGAAAGGTAATTATTTTATGCTAGAATTGGAATAATCTAGAACAGCTGGTTGCTCTTTGTGAAGGATAATGTGTTGTTATCTGGGCCTCTTTGCAAATTAGCATAGGTATATTAGCAGACATTTTAGAAGGCTTTGGGTTTTTAAGTACATTTTACTGTCTTGTCATTCTTTCTTTATTGGCCCTGGCATGGTCCTGATACAGAACTATTTTTTTTTTTCCTTTCCTTTCTTTTATTGCAGAATAACAAAGTCTACTGTGGATATGACTGCTGTTGTCATCTCCACTGGAGCTGTTCTTGGGAAGACTAATCCTGTGCAATTAATTCTGATGACAGTTGTGGAGATGATAGTTTTCCGTATGAGCAGATGGATCAATAACACATTCCTGAAGGTACTGTGGTACGGTTTCCAGGCATGTGGGGGAAAATTTCACTGGGACTTTGGAATGTTGCCTTTTTGTGGTTTGTTAGTGCTCTGCTGACAGGAATCTCGGTGTGTTTTATCTCATCTCAGTTAGGTTGTGGCTATGTTTTCATTAAGAGATGAAGTCTGACTTTGGGACTATAGTTAAGGACATCAAACTCCAAACCCTGCATACTCTGTATCTATATAATTGGCTATATCTACATTCTTGGCCTTAAAGGGTAAGCTGATCTGATGGATTGGGATGTAGTGCATTTGGCCTTGCCCATGTCCTGACCATCCCCAACACATGAATGAAAGCCTTGACCTATGCTGAGGCACTGATTGCCTTTAAACTTTACTCCCCACCCTATGCCAGTTCAGTCTGGAATATCTCCAGGGTGAATGGCACGCCAGCCCAGTCTGGGCAGCAGAGTCAGACCTGCATTTAACGTACAATGTAAACATACCCCAAACTCTCTGTATATGAATTGTGTGTTTATGAGCTGCACTGAATTCAGATACGTTAATCTCACATAACTAACTGATGCATAAACTGAGGGACTGTGAAAATAAATGGCTTATAGGGAGGTTATATGAGCAACTGTATCGGGAACTGCATCAAAGGCTTCCTGTGGCCTGAAATAAACCACAGATTTGATTATTCTACAGATTACAGACAATATCAGCATGATGCATGTTCTCCTGTTTGGAGCCTACTTTGGTCTGGCAGTCTCCTCACGTTTCTCTGAGCCATCACCAAGGTCTGAGAAGAACGCGAGTACCCCGAAGTCGGATTTATTGTCAATGTTGGGTAAGGCATTTGCTCTAATGTCTCAGTTGGAAGAAAAGATTGCAGTGAGAACATAAGAACTATTTTGGGGGGCTGGCCATGGCACACAAAAGCTTTTGCATCCAAAATGCAGGTCTGAATGCAGCCAAGCATAGAAAACTGCTCCTGCTGTGGTTCGTGGTTTCTGACAATTGGTTGGTGAGTCTCAGCATGTTTCTTAGCAGGGATATAAGCCACTCCTGCAACGGCTATGGCTTAGTTTGCTTTTGTAAGTCTCAGCATAAAGGCTATGCCAGGTTAACCGTTCCCTCACCCAGATAAGTTGTCCTTTTTGGGCTTGTGTAGGCATATTGGTAAGGGACCTATGCACCAAAGTTGAGGTCATTGCTTGTATTTTGCTTATAGTTCCCAGCTGGGGCCAAGGCTCAGTTTTGTTTTGCAAGGTGCTGTACAGAGATACAAAAAGGCGGTCCCTGCCTAGTAATGTAAATGAAAAGATAAAAGCCTGGTGAAGGGTGGGGAATATGACACAGACAGGCACACAAGAAAGGATCTGAGTGATGATGGGCTGAATGTATGGGAGTTCCATTCTTTTTTGTAAAGAAGCAATTTGGTTTCTTTATTATCATGACTTCTGTTACGTAACTGCCACCAGCTGAGCTAAGCTCTTTCTGCAAAGGCCCAGAGAGTCTAATTCTCAGTCAGTCTTTGCCCAATTGAGGGAACGAGAAA
>NW_009637616.1:0-11247 GCF_000690535.1 Cariama cristata | reverse complement strand
AAAGAGAAATTTAAATGCTACTCTTTTGAGTCCCTGGAGTTCTTGCTTTGCTGAAGAATTTGAGATCAGTATTTTAATCTAACTCATCAAGACGTTGTTAAGCCTTCATTAGAATTTTAGTGCAGCTTGCTATAACCAAGTGCTTGCTCTTTAGAGTAATTATATTGCCATGTCTTCAATAATTCCTGAGGTAATGTGGGTAGAAAGGAGCAACTGAGCAGGCAAATTCCTCATAGTTCGTTTTTGCATCCTGCTTCTGAGGGCTATGTGAAGGGTGCTGAGGTCTTCATCCATATTTGGACTCATATTGTGACTGTTTTATATCCATAGCTGAGCAGATACTCATAAGAATGCTTCAGTGGCATTAGTAGATTTTTAATTTTTTTTTTTTAAAGGCTGAATAACTACCTAATCAATAGGAATAAGTTTGTCATAGTATGGATCATTCCACCAGTCCTCACTGCTACCATAGGTTTTGAATTGCCAAAATGGCCTCTTCTGTCTGAGAGGCATGCTTATCACTGACTTGGTGCTCTGAAAAGGTGAAAATTAGCAATGGAAATTGGATTTCAAGGAGGTAAGATAAGCTTGTACAAAAGCAGTAGCTGCCAGGGTTGCAAGAAGCTGGATTTAACCATTGTGCTTTCTAGTGACGATGCCTGTGTCACTTCTTAATTGACTTGAACAAGAACACTTCGAATTTTACGGTCAGGTGAATTGCACAAGGGTCTGGTGCCTCAGTGGCATGGAGGACAGAACATTAGCTATGGACAGCAAAAAAATAATGCCTGGACAAGGCAAAATAAACTGTTGCTTGTTTGTGTTGTCGTCTTGGAGCTATGCAGAACTCGGGGAGCAGAGGCAGAGATTGCCATGTCTGGTCCAACTTAACTTGCGTCTGAGGCCACCTACTTCCCTCTGCTGGTTGGAATTTGATCTATGCATGTGTATCCATATGCAGATATGAAAAGGTGTATCCTGCCAAGCAGCGAACTTGTTTTATAGAGGCTGAGATTCCTAAATGCTGACAATTAGGGCCCAAGTTGTAGAAGCAGAAGAACCAGTTTTCATTTCTATTGTTAGTGAAGTCTAAGTGGTCATGAAAGTGTGACGTTGTGCAGGAGGGAAGTGAATCCTTCTTTTGGACCCTTATAGTAGGGAGTAGCTATTTGGTAGATAATTCTTTCACAAATAACAAGAAATTAAGCTGCGTATAGCTGAGTTGGTGAAGCATGATCATCTCAGCTCAAGCTATTGGTCTTCAGCCCTTTTCTGGAGTAATCGTAGTAGAAGTAGAGAGGATTCTGCTCTTATGATCCAGTTCATCCTCTTTTTCTCTTCAAACCCTGCCAGGAGGCAAGACAACCAGTACCAGTTGTACTGGCAGCCAAGGTAAAAGACCTTCCAAAGTGCACTTTGGTTTCTTTATAGTGATTTGTACCATGTGAGCTGTTTTCTCTTCCTCCTTGGCTTGCTTTCATTCTCTCTTGCAGCTGGTTTTGGACAGTTATTCCACAGTTCCATGAAAAAGAGCAGAAATTTTGGCCAAGGAGCAAGCCTCTGGTGCTTGTGCAGAACAGGCAGGATGCTGATTGTTTGGAAATCAGCAGTGGAATTGTTCCCACTTGTATCTGAACCTGTGTTTAAGGGGACAATAGATAAGACAAAGCTGATGTTAAAGGTGTTCTTGAAAAAAGCATCCTTCCTTCAACTCCGCGAAGGACCAGCCAGATGCCAGCAGAGCTGTGTAATGTTTGACATTACAGTAGTGTGTTTCTGGGAGGGTGTTGGCATAGCAGGTGACTCTCAGGGCTGTCTGCGTTGTGAAGTGTTATCCTTTGTTTACAGTGTGGGAATTATAGTGAACGCAAAACATGGGCTAAAGCCCTCCAGAGACAGCTAGTAGTGGATTCACTGTGTTTTAGAGCAGGTAATGATAGTTGCTTGTCTTTGTCTCCAAGGTACTCTCTTTCTCTGGGTGTTCTGGCCACGCTTCAATTATGTACTAGCTGTGGACAAGGGGAAAGCAATCTACAACACCTACTTTGCCCTTGCAGTGAGTGCTGTAACTGCCTTCGTGCTGTCTGTTCTGACCACAAAGGATGGAAAATTCAGAATGGTAAGACATGAGAGAAAATCACTGTATGGAGAAGATATTCTTCTGTTACTCTCAGTAATACACTGAAAGTATAATAGCTATTAAGTAAAAACAAGTCCAGACTTTCAGTCTGACAGTCATCATTAGCCTCCCAAGCAGAACACTGAACACACTCAGAAATTATGTTCTCAGATTGTAATTCACAGTATACAGAGGCCCAGATTTGCCTACAGAGATTGCACTTGCATGAGAATAGCAATCTATGGTATTGGGCTGCTATAAGCGATAACTGAATTCTCACTCCGTGTTTTTGTTGTTTTATTTTACAGACTCATATCCGCAGTGCAGTACTAGCTGGTGGGGTTACTGTTGGTTATGCAGCACACAGTATCGAGTATCCTTGGATTGCAATGATTTTGGGTCTGCTTGCCAGTGTGATAACCGTATTAGGATCTTACTGTTTACAGGTAGTACTCAAAACCTGAAATTGTTTTTGTCATAGCTGTATAAACTTCTTTTCCAGTGTAGGATATCTCAAAGGAAACCTCTCTTTCAAAGAGATTAAAGATAGGAAACCTGAAGTCTTTTGACTGGAGTGCAGGATTGCAACTTGCAAGACCAAAGTTCATTTTCTAGGTCTGTGATAGACAGTATGCTATTATCAACTTGTGTGTCTGTGTATCAATTAAACCTTTTCTTCTTCCCAGACATGCTTGAATCCTACTCTCAAGATTCATGATACCTCTGGAGTTCATTTCACTTTTGGCTTGCCTGGTGTGCTTGGAGGTCTTGCCCAGGTTGTTCTCTTAGTAATAAAAAACTGGACTGATTTACCAAGGTACGTAAGTTCTTGCTATTAAGTAATAAGCTTAGCTAATCACTATTGTAGTGTGCCCTGAGAAGATTTCTCATACATTCAGAAAGCCTGAACGTCATCACAGATAAATCATTTTATACCAGATAACCTAAGATAATATCTTAAGTCCAAAAAAGTCAGTAAAAAAGACTTTCAGAGTTGAGCAGACTTTGGATCAAAACTTTAATACTAGCTTTTGGCCCTGTTTTCTGTCTCCCTTTTGATTTGACATTAAATACAGCAGACATAGGAGATGAAGACTGGGGCTGTGCATCCTTCCAAGACTCATTTTGGCTTTTGTGATGTGTTTTGGGGAGCTTTGTATGCTAATTCAGGGGGGACAGAAATCAGCAGTTCTCTTTGAGTGAGGCTTTAACTCTGAGTCAGGGGCTAGAATGCCAGTTTTGACTAAAGCCAGTTTGGACCAAAGCCAGTCTGAACACTGAACTTGAAAATATACTTGGGGAGATGCCCTGCAAAAATTGAAGGGCTCAGTTAAGGATATTCTCCATAGGTTGTTTTGATCTGGCACTGGCATCTCGTTTTTGCAAATCAAGCTCTTGTCATATCATACAAGGAGTTCTCCGATTTTCTCAGTTTACGCAGGAATGAATGACAGTGCAGCATAAGGGCCTTACGCTTCTTGTCATGTTCTTATTGAAACAAACAAATTTAATGAAGTTTTAGTACCACAGTGATGGTTTCTAAGGGCAAAATATGTCCTCTGAAGTCTGTATTAGGCTTCTGATAGGATCTCTTAAAACATCCAACTGCAGCTGCAGAGAGATTCGAGAATAACAGAATTTTTATGAGAGGTTTCAGTGTAAAATGTGGTGTAGATGCAGATTCATTCACAGTCTTAATGCTAAATTCAGCAACTGTAAAAGGTGAAACACTTGTTTTGCTTTTCAGACTGGGTTATTTGGTCATGATCCATGTTGGTGCCTTCTGCCAGACCATCAGTGTTGCCTTGCTAACAGGTTTCATTGTAGGTTAGTATTGAAAAACATGTTTCAGTAATATCTTCCTCGTTTCCTCGGGCAAGGGGTATGTCATCTTATTGCACCCGCTACGATGTCAGTGCAGCCCTTTGCAGAAAGAGGCCAGTTTAACTCGGGCTCTGAAGTGTGTTTCAATGGGTAAATTATTTGTAGAAGAAGCCAATGGAAACATGAATGCCAGGGACTCTTCAAAGCCAGTCTTTTGGAGCAGAGATGTATTCAACATAAGTAACCTAGTAGCACCATTCTTTCATTGGTGACATTTATTTTAACAGATCCTTAACAGCTGCCTTCAAATTCCAGACAGGAGATGTGTGAGGATGAAAGTATTTTTACATTTGGGTATTGTCTTAGGTGACAGAAAAATGCTATCTAGAGCTTGTCACTTTTTAGGCCAGTTGGTATAAATCTGCAAAGTTTCGCTAATGTCAGTAGCTCACTTGCATCAGCCAAGCACTAGGCTTTTGTTCACCAGTGGTTTGGGATCGTCAGGGCTCATGTGTTTCCCATGTGACGTTCTGTTTTATGGCAGCTGCTCTTTTTCTGTAGCTGTTAAATCTATCTTGAATAAAAGAGAAATGGCAGATGAAAATTGCTGTGAACTATACTCTACAATGATTTTTTTGTGCTTTAATTGATCTGAAACCTTTGCATTACCTTAACTGTAATTAAGAAGTTGAGCTAATCAAGCAGATTTTTAAAAAACTTACAGCTAAAATAATCAAACATTCAGTGTTTAACCAATTGTTTAAAAATCTTAATGTTTCTATCTGAAATCCCAAGCTAACAGTGCTGATAAACCCGATTGCTTTAAATACACAGGCATTTTTCATACAAGAAGTTAATAATTTTTGATGTAATTTTAGAATCTGGTAGGCTGTTTAATGAGGTTTTACCTAGATTAATTAATTTTTAATAACACAAACCTTGATCCTAGCAAGCTTCTCTCTTTGTATTTAAGGTCAACTTGAGTCAAAGGGCTCTGCTGAAGCATTTAGTCCTGGTTTTGTATTTTGATCTATGTTACCTTTGGATAGGTGTTACTAAGAAACCTCCAGTTACACACAGTCTTTCCCTTTCCCTGATGTATATATTTACATTGGATATATGTGTTTTTACAAATAGGTTTAATTTTAAACTGCAAACTGTTGAAGACCATCCCTGTATCAAAGTACTTTGAAGACCAGTTTTATTGGGAGGTAAGTTTCAATGTAAAATTAACTGTGTGGGAGTATATAGAGCACCTTGTTGACCTTGATAAAGAACTCTAGGTATTTGAATTTAAAAAAAAAAAAAGCGGTAATTCCATTTCATTGTATGTTTTCGATGCCCTCTTCGAAATGGATGAACTGTTCCCACAGTTGATTCAGAGCCTGAACATTATAAATGCATGTAGTCTTCAGCTGGGATTGTCAGAGCCGTTGGTGGGCACAAGGCTAAATCTTAAATGATTTTGTTTGCTGTAACATGTAATCTCAGGTGCTCAGACATCCTCTGGGATTGACAGCCCTGGCCTCTGTGCTTCACACACAGTCCCTGAGGAGACTGGAGCAGCATCTAAGGGAAGGATATTTAGAAGGCAGTGAATGGAATGAAAGGTGCTCTTTATGAAAACAGACCAAGCCTCCTGGCCTTCGTGGGTGCAGAGTAGTCATTCAGTCTGAGACGCAAACACAGGCCTTGGGCACCTTTCGGTACTGAATGTGACGCTGTATTTGAATTACAGAAAAAAGAAATGGATGAAAATAAGCTTCTAATAAGGTTTTCCATTGCCTTTTTTTGTATGATGATTTGATGCACAAAATGTTCTGAAACAAGAATGTTTGTCTTCACAGTTTCCTCATTTGGCTGTTGGATTTTGAATGGAGGAACCCAGGTGACAGATTTGACCAAGATAAGATTTTCCTATTTGTCACTAGAGAAAACGAATAGCTGTGATGTGTTGAAAGAGCACTTCAGTATCAATTCTCAGGTGCAAAAAAGCCATCCTAATGG
This sequence comes from Cariama cristata, assembly GCF_000690535.1. Taxonomy (NCBI): domain Eukaryota; kingdom Metazoa; phylum Chordata; class Aves; order Cariamiformes; family Cariamidae; genus Cariama; species Cariama cristata. Next base: position 5,297 of record NW_009637616.1, on the reverse strand, counting down.
ACACACAAAAGATTATTAATAAACTACTCTAGTGATTCTTGAAAGATACGGAGTGTAAATTTACAGGTGCAAACTTACATTTAGCTTTTCTGCTTTGTTGGTCTTACCTTAAATATTTTTTCATAGGATATGTACAAAAAAGTTGCCTGCATTCATTGCTGTAATGGCTTATCAATCAGAATGCTTGGAAACTTTAAACTATTTTAGCTCCCAAGGTTAAAAGCCGAAATATGTATTTTAAAGTGTAATTTTTCAAGGGCTACATACTCATTCATATCTAGCGAAGCATTGCAGTACTTGTTTTTAAGCTAAATTAATTCTGTTGAAGGCCTTGTTAAGCAAGGATTTGATGAGTGAGCTGGATCAGGGCCAGAGCTCTTCATCTTGCCAGACTGAACTCTTTGAATTATCTGACTGCTTAAAGAAAAATCTATAATTACTTGGCTCAGGCTAGCTGTTTGGCAGTTCAGATGGCAAGAAGTTAAATTGTTCCGCTTGTGGACAGTGTCCCCGAAATCAATGGTATTTACTCATAGCTAAGATTTGGCGGCAAACCTCAGAACAGCCTGCACCACCACGGGCTCTGGCTGCCCTAGGGGTGCAGACAGCTGGAGAGAGTGAGGGAATAGTCCTTGGCACTGGTCAGCACCAACGCCAGCACCCAAATTCTGAAGTGTCTTGAGCTGTTTTCCTCCAAGACAAGCAGGGGCCTTGGGTGCACGAGCTGGGGCCTATCGGGCAGAGGATTCTGTGCAAGTGAACTTTTGTTTTTAAGTGGATTGTGATCCTCAGTGTTTCTTCCTTGTTTCAAAATAGTTGGCATAAAAAACTCTTTCAAAAATGCTTACCTAATAAAAAAGTCAAAATTTGATTGTTTTTATTTATTCAGCACACTTGCTTAAAAATGAAGTAATGAGGAAAAATGTAATATTGAAGACAAGGCATGAGTTCTTTGATGCTGACTGCAGTAATGCGTGCCGACCTCAATTCATTCATCAGGGAACAAGCAAAGTAGATCACTACAGTTAAAGAAGTGTGAGACAGGTTTCAAGTAATGAGAAATTACTTGCGGAGGAAGGGCCAGTTTTTATTTCCAGGTCACCAAAGAGCCAGTGATCTGCTGCGTTTGTTGGCTGCCCACAGCTTCCACCGGCTGATGGTGACGTTCAGCCTGGACACACACTTACGTAGCCGTGTTATCTCACAGGTAACACCCTACTTACCTGTCTAATAGCGTAATCCCAACTCAACTTCTGTTCTTCAGTTTCTTAACTTTCCAGCAACCAGCCAACCATAACTTCTGCAACACAAACGGCTATTTTCTATCAGGAATGCTTTTAAGGAATAGTATTTTATTCCCTTCCTTTTCCCCACATCTCTTTTATCATTGATGTCTTCAGCAACTAGCCTAGGTGAATGCATAGGAAGGGGCAGATACAGGCTCAAAATTCTCCCTGGTAGTGACTGTCCCTGGTCTGAGGAGTACTCTGCGAAAGACAGAACTCTGATCTGAAGAGTACTCCTCCTTTTTTTTTTTTTTCTTGACAGTGGTTAGAAAATAGTTGACAGCAAGCTTTGTGGATGAGCTACGTCCATCTACAGCCACTGTAGCATAGTTCTATATTATGCAAGAAAAACCACACACCAGTAAGTTTGGAAATGTTTGAAGAAATGGTTATATTGTCCAGATATAGGAAATATTTAATAAATACGTGTTAAAAAGTTGTTTTACAGCATTTTTAGTAAGTCTTGGATTGTAAATAATGTCATAGAAACAGCTGGTTAAATACATCCATTTTCCACTATACTATTTGCTTATAGCAAACATCATATCATAAAAGTGACTTCCATTGTTACCTGTAGCAATTTTACATTAGTCAAAAACATTACAACATTTAAATCAACATACAAGAGTAAAAAAAATTAAACAGAATAGAACCAGAATTTTTACTGCTATGGTTTAAGTTTTCCTTGATTTATCTTTAGACATAATTGAAGGTGACCGTTTACAAAATGGTTTTACAAAATTTTGGGAGTGTGCAGTTAAAAGACCAGCATGGCCAATGCAGTTCCACAGGCATGTTCATTGCCACAAATCTTCTGTGCGACCAAATTTGAAGACCAGTCCTCTGTTTAAAACAGAATAAAGGGACATGAGTACATAATGGAGCAAATCAAACACCTAGTATTTTAAATACATGATTTCAGGGAGCAAGTTCTAGGCTAAATCCAATTCCTGGTCCTGCAATGAAACCTGTGCAGCCAAATCCGAGATCTACTGCCTTTAGCAGCAGTTTATTCACACATCTCTAGTTACAAAACACGGCTTAAGGAAAAAAAAAAAAACAGGTTACAGCAAGTGTCAGTTTTATCATTAAAACCAAACTAGGTAAGAAACGAACAAAGGAAGATAGTCTTACCCAAAAAAGATGAACGCATTCTGGAAAAACACAGCTATTCCTGGGTATACCACTGGTTTTTCTAACAAAAGAAAAAAGAATCTCTGTAAATTTTTTGGAAGTAATTTTCTAGCATAGCCCATCTCTGACATTTCACAAAGACTAAAGTGCACCTTGTTAGCAAAGATAACCAGTTTCATGTAAATACGAACACATTTGGAGTCTATGTACTGTGAAGCAGGGGTAAGGAGCAGAGTTTGACAGAGGGGTCGGTCACAATGTAGGATTCCCAACCAGATAGCGGGGTGGAGCAACAACAAACTCTTACTGCTGTTGCTGCTACGTAACAAATCTGCCTAAGCCAGATTGTTCCCACATACAAGGAAGACAGCACTGTGCAGCCCGCAGGGCCCCTTTCCTTCTCTAACAAGATGGTCCCCTCCAATCTCTGTTGCTCAGTTGTGTGGCACAAAGGACAAGCGTAAGCCTCGCCCCACTGCAGAGTTAATTCAGTGGCTTTTGTGCCCCCTCAAATCATTTAGCTTTCCAAAGAAAAGAAGCCTCTCCCATTCTCTAACCAAAAACGTGCCTCTCAAATGTAATGCTCATGGAGACTGTAATTATCACATGGGATTATGCATCCCATTTGGAATGCATGTGCGTGAGTATATATACTTATATATTCCTATGTAATGACAAAATACAGAATGGAAGTGCACATCAGCACTACTACGGAACCAATGCACCTAGGTTTCCTTGAAAATCCTCTGTGAATTGAGGAAGGCCAAAGCTGACGAGAATGTAAATTAAACAAAACCACCAATGTGCCCTGACTAGTCTGAAAGTCACTTCAGCTCCAGGTACAAGTAGTATCTTTACTTAAGTGACCTAACTTCCTTTTGAAAAACAAAGACTAATACGCTGCAGTTTTCATGTCTTTCTCAAGACTTGCCTTCACAAAAGGTACCATGGTACACATTAAGGCATGAATTTAAATAGGCAATTTGAATTATTTTTTTCCCTTTTGCTAATTTAGCATATAGGCTTTTGGAGCAATTTGCCCCAAATCAGTAATTTTTACTCTGGGAACAAGTGTTCACCCAGGGAATTATTCCCATGTAACTGCAGCAGTTTAAGTATACCAGTACAGTTCCCAGTTGACCAAGACCTGTGTTTCTAGTGAGGCTAGTTGGAAGTGACTTAGAAGCAGATAAAATCCACCCCAATAATAGTAGATAGTATGGAATATTGGTGCGTAGAGAACCAGAGTATTAAAACTGGGCCTGCCTAGAAACTAGCTAAAAATAAGTTCTAAAATTCAACAGTCATTTAAACTTTCAAAACTGGCTCAGGTCGGATTCCATGCTGTATCTTACCTTTAACAACATAGCCTCCAAAAAGGATCCACATGGAAGCAATCAGAGATCCAAAAGCCATCATAAAACCAATGAACAGCCAGATGCGAGCACCTTGAAAAAGACGTAGGGATGTTTTGTGCCTGTGCCCGAGTACAGACACTTGTGCTTTTGTTTCAGAGCACCTTCAGTGACACACCTGACAGAGCTATGCACAGACACACACCACACACACTGGTACGGCTCTTACAACTCTTGCAAGACTTAATGGCTTCACAGGTCTATGGCTATACAACAGCCTACGCCACCATACCTGTTTGTCCCAGGCAGCCTTCACTGTAACTGTCACCCCGCACTTGTCCATTAGACACGGCATTGATCCTGTACGAGCAGAACAGGGTAAAACTGGGTAAACATAGGTAAAGCAAGAAGTAAATGCTTACCAAACAATAGGAGGAATACGAAGCTTCTCAGCAACCTATATAAAAAGGATGATGTTGTATTTCTTGCATTTTGGCTTTTTTTTTTTTTAAATGGGGAACAAGGCTAAAACTTAAAGAGTATTTCTCCAAAGACTAATAAGACTTGGACCTGTACAACATGCTTAATTTTTTAAAATGGTTCCTTACATTAAATATCAACAAATACAACAGATATTAGAGATACTGAGATAGTAACTTGGTTTGTTGTTCTTAGTTACCTCTCCATTTAAAGACCATGTAGTCTTTTATTAATTGCACAAAGTAGGTTCTAGGAGTGTGTACTTCTGATCAAGAAGTTACACTTACATTAGGAATGCAATAGTGGCTATAACCCCACAAGCATGGTATGAATGGTTGAAGTCTTCCACTTTAGGGTATTTTACAGCTGCATCTATGATTATCCACCAACCTGTAAAAAACTATTAAAAAAGAAGAATGAGCACAATAGCTTAAAATATGGACACAAACCTTTTAAAATATATAAGATTGCTCTAGAAAAAATAATGTTAACATATAAAATCATTCTTGCAGTCTCCAACTCAGAGTCAACTGATAGCATAACTAGTTTTGCTATCGACTTCGGAGCAAGGTTAAATGCAAAACCAGAGATTTATCTGCTCCAATAGTTATTACAGGGGTAGAAGCTGCAGAACATAAGTAACACACGGATGCAAGCACCCAGAACAGATTTTGTCGTTAACTCTGCTACTACAAACAAAGACAAAATATCCCTGTTCTTCCTTTTACTTCCAAAGGGCTACTAATTTTTAGTTCATCGACATCTTACTACGTCTAAAAAGCCCAAAGCAACGTAAGAGAAGCCATACGTACCAGCACTCCTGCAGCAACAGAAGCGATCGTGTTTCGTTTCTCTCCCCAGTCAACACACTCCGACCTCAAGTTCTCAAGAAAACCTGACATTTTTCAGCGCTCTGAAGAACTGCAGAAGAGACATTTCTCTCAAAGAGCAAACCCAGTACACATCAAGAGCTAGCATACAGCAAAGTGCATTGCGCAAGGCAGGTTAAAACTGCTAAAGGCTACCTGAAAATCCGCCAGCC
>NW_009637615.1:394-14576 GCF_000690535.1 Cariama cristata | reverse complement strand
ATATATATATAAATATATATATACACACATATATATAAAAAAGGATCTTTTTTTATTCTACTGTGAATGCAAGTGTTGTGCAGTATTTCTGCTACCGCAGGAGATGAGAGCGTTCTGATACTTAATTTTTTTCTAGTTGACTTACTATACTTGGCAAGACTTTTGCAGTGTTGCCTGTGTTTCTCAAGTGCTAATCTCGCTTTTTTCTGCATGCAGGAATATGAATCTACTTAGGCAGAAAAGGATCTTTTTTTATTCTACTGTGAATGCAAGTGTTGTGCAGTATTTCTGCTACCGCAGGAGATGAGAGCGTTCTGATACTTAATTTTTTTCTAGTTGACTTACTATACTTGGCAAGACTTTTGCAGTGTTGCCTGTGTTTCTCAAGTGCTAATCTAGCTTTTTTCTGCATGCAGGAATATGAATCTACTTAGGCAGAAAAAATGTATTGGATTAGAGCCCTAAGCAGGACATGGCAAGAGGGAATGGGGAGATCAGAATATTAGAATATAGATAGTTTTATATGAGTTAGATAAAATGACTACTAAGTGTATGACTGATAAACATGGCTATGTTTGATCTGCGTTCCTGTGCGGTACCTTGCCTGTCAGTTTTTCCTAAGCTGCTCAATGATGAAACGATTCGAAAATTTTCAAATGTTTTACTGGTATATTGTTTATACTCAAAAAATCACAAGCTGGCATGAGGACACAGATGCAGTTTTTACCACTGTTGATACAAAATAGAATTTGAGTGGTTGATGTCTTCATAATACAAAAGTAGACAGAATTTTGACTGTGTTTCCAGGCATTAGATTGTAATGACCTTATTATTATAAGGAAAAGCTGCATATTCAATAAGATGCTTAAGTTGTGACAAAATCACATCTCTGAAACACGTCATTTAGCATAGATAAGCATACTGGTCACAAAGTTACCTAATATTTCTTGTGTAGAAACAGGAGCACTGATAAACTACTAAGAAATGCATGCCATTTGGGACTAGACTGAGATACTATTACTTAAAGCACAATAATGCATAGAATTTAATATTACTGTAAAATTTTCATGTGGCACCTAACATGATGTGACACAAGATTTTATTATGCTAGGTACTGTCAAGCAGGAGAAGGAGCAGTGTGCTGCAAAGAGCTTTCAATGCACGTGTAAAGGGTGCTGGATGGGAGGAAGCAGGAGATTGTGCGACCTTACTCATCACTTGAGGAGTAATAGTCTTAGCTCATCAGTGGAATAAAAACTACTGTGTTTTGTGTAAGCAGGACAATGAGAGTAAGCTTGAAGTAGGATGATGATGTGGGAAAGGGGAACTCCAGCCGAGTGTTACCGAGCGTGAGAGAAGGCACAAAGTTGCCGTTGCTGAAGGTAGATTGAACTCTTGGTGTTGAATAAGGGCTGAAAGGCAGGCTGTGGGTAAGCTCTGAAGATAAAGACCAATAACTTTTTCTTGCTGTAATAGAAGGGGAATCAGTAGAGGATTGCAAGAAGACAAGTGATTTGAGGGTGTTTTATGTGTGCTTGACATCAGAGTAATCTTGGCGAGTTCTTTACGGCTGCTCGCTCCCTGGGAACTTCCCTGTGTATTAATAACTGAACAGCTTGTGAGTCAACTCCCAAATTACTTTAAACGAGTGGCCCATCAATATCCATTTGCTTAAATGCTGTGAAGTGCCTCAGTGAGGTGGTGATCCTTGCTGGAGGGCTGGGGCACACAGCTGGGCCTTCTGCCACTGCAGGTTTGTCTGCTGCCAAATATGTGCCAACACCCTGAGGTTTTCTAGCCCATTTTACCATCTTTGCAACAGCATCCTGAATAGAGGCAAGAAGGGCAAGGTACTGCATACCAGAGCTAAAGAAAGAGACGTTGCTAAAATACAAGAGTATGGGCAGAAATTACGTTATATGAATGTAAAGAAAACTCTATATCGAAGAGATTTTTATATTCAGACTGACTGCAAGAAACGGGAAGAAGTCTAAGACAATGATAACATCTTCTTGATGATGTTTACACAATTTTCAGAAGACTGAGTGCAGCAGAAGGGTATGAGTATGAGGAAGGAATCAGGGACTTTGTTTGGTTTTTGCTGAGTTTGAACTATTAGTTTGTCATGACTCAAGCACATCAAAGGTAAAATCTTGAACAGAAGTAAATACAGTCTGAAATGTGTAGAAATAGCCATGAGTGAATTTGTGGATGAAGCTACACAGAGGCAAGGGCTAGAAAGAGGACAGAAAAATGGTTTAAGGATTTTGACATCTGGCTTACAGAAATCAAGAATGAGGACATTTTGGTTGGCTTCTGTTAGTGTAAGGGTTGGTGTAAGGTCTAGTCACTAGGGAATTAAAGCAAAAAACAAAGAGGGGGGCAGTGAAGTTCAATTGTTTTTCCCTTGGTACTTGAAGTTATCTTTTGGCATGCTTCCATACTTTATGGAAATTAAAAAAGGAGGCTATATTTCAGTAATCTAGATATGCATTTTCCTTTAACTCTGTAAATATTTTGTACTGTAAGTAGTTAAATCCTTTTGTGAAAACACTTTCTGTTGTGAGAATACGCATGCACCGTGGAAGAAAATTATCTGTAAAAGCCTCGTAGTTGAATGTCACCATGAATTTTTCTTTTGTGCTATGAAGTCTACGAAGTCTGGGCATCTTCATGATTTTTATTTTTTTTCCTTCTTTTCTGACCTTCTAGTTATTCAACTTCTAATAAGTATGACCATGCTTTCTCACTCCAGATTTACAGCATGACACTTCGACTCTCTGCCTTATTTGAAAATCGTATGAAAAATATCATCTCTGAGTACAAGTCAGCAGTGCAATGTCAGAAGAGGAAAAGACCACGGTACCGAAAACGGCTAAGAAGCAGTAGCAGTTCACCCTCAACTAGCAGAGCATCTAGGTAGCGTAATGATAGTAAGACTTGCTATCAGTGTCATTTGAGATGACAGTGGTAGACACACCTTCGCAAATAAGCAGTCAGGAAAAGTACTGCTCATTTCCTGATGCAGTTGCTCTTTTGTGTGATAAAATCATGAGCTCAAATTCCATGCTGTATTTGTAGTTTGTGCATAATCCTGATAAGTGAAGGACTATATGATTAGAAATATTCCCTCTGGAGGAAATGGAAGACCAAGTTTCTTTTTGCCTTTGTTTAGTAACTGTTGAAAAAAGTGTTGTATAGCACTTTTCTGACTTCTGTATAATACATTATCTAAGTAAACTGAGTATTTGTTCTAAAAGGTGAGACAAAATCTTGTTCCTGCAAACTCATATGCCTTTAGCAAACAGAATGATATTGTAACTATTTTTAGTGTCACTCGACCTGTGCAAGCACTGGGAAAAAGAGATTACTTGTGTTATGCATTTGCTGCAAAAAACAAGGCACTTTGCAGGGGAAATTGTTCGTTTGTTTTTTGTTTGTTGGTTTTTTTGGTTTTTTCTTTTTTTGTTGGAGTCTTTTGGTACTAACAGTTTTATCTCTTTGGGATATTTTGTGTCTTCAGCCCAAAAGGGAAACAGAAGCAAATGAAGATTCAACCTAAACCCAACCAGAATACCTCACTGCCTTTGACTAGGACTAGTTCTTCAGTTTCATCTCATGGTGAGCAGAAATTTTCTAAAATGCATCCTTTCTCTTGCAACAACTTGTATGTGCAGATTAAAGCTTATATTCGTGAGACACATGCAAAGCCCTCCTGTGGAAAGAGCAAGTAGCAAGGTCATGGACATATGTCGTCTGTAGATTGTGTTAGCTGAACTTGGCCCTCCAGCTGTTGGTAAGTTGTTGGTAAGGGTCAGAGAATAGGGAACCTGGGTCTGTCCTTGGAAAGAATTAACCTAGTGACAAGAGTCTGGACTTCTTGTGTATGGGCTTCTCTCATACAGTGATTGCGAATACATTAAGCTTACTTTGGATTACACCTCGGAGGAATTTGTCTCTTCATGACTGCAGAGACGGCTTGCTGAGATTAACCTCCTGACTTGGGCTGTTAACTCGGGTGTTACAAAACCTCTCCAGGGTGCCTTGCATTACAACCCTGTAAACAGAGGATAGAAATTACTCTGTCACGTTAGTGGTGTCCTGTCTTAAAGTTTCAGATACAGCAGAAGAACCTCTGGGTTCAGCTACTGGTGAAGAGATGGAAGGTCAGCCATCTTCCTCGGGCTCGAATGCACAGAACCGAAGTGGAAACACCATTGATCCAGGGAAAAGTAGACCAATCAGGAGTAAATCTACACCAGTGAAACAAGGTGAGAAATAATAAGCATTCTATTCTTTGACTGTTTTCACTAGAAATGAAAGACGTTGCTTCTGTCTGGTGCTTATGATACTCTTGCCTGAGTCTAGCATTATACTACATTCCCAAACCATACTAAAGCATTGAATTTACCTTACTTCTCACAGTTCTGTGGTCTCTTTTCTGGAGTGCGGCATGCACATGGTGCCACGTGCACTTCAGTGAGGTCCTTTAAAATTTCTCTGGATGGAAAAGCTTGGTTGCTCTTAAACTTCTTGAGAATTACAGTTCCTTCAGGAGTTACAAAAAGCAAAGCAAACCAAAAGAAACCCCACCCTAAAACCCTGTCCTTTTATTAATCAAGTTTAAATCAAAGATGAAAAAAAAAGTTTTAAAAAAATTAAATATTTTTATCATAATCAAGACTAAGTGGTTTGTGATTAGAAGGAAAAAACTGTTTGAAAACTGTGGTATTTTGTCTCTGGGACATGTTAATCAGACTTGCCACTGAGGTGGGCATTGAATGAGCTATGGCTGAAACCCTGAAACCTTTGTCAAGTCTGTACTACTGTGCTGCAGCAGTGTTGTACGTTGCAGGTGAGCTTTTTGTATCCTGTGTTAAAAGAAGATAGTCAATCTTCTTTATCAGATTTGTAACTCTGAAAACATGTATTATTTTGGGTCCCAAGCCAGCAGGATACTGTATGTATTTTTAAGTTAAGGTGTTCAGCAATCCTAGTGAGCTTTCTTGGGTTATTTACTGTCTTGAAATTGTGCTTGCCACAAGTGTTCCCTGGACTAGCCTTTTGAGAACGTGCATGTAATGGGGAATACATACTGCTTGCAGAGTGTTATTTTAATGTATATAGGTTGGAAATTGATTTTAAGACTTTTTTTCTGCCTTGGCACCCTAGGTAGAGTTCATCTGACTACATGTTAGATGTTTGTGTTTCACCTAGTCACTCTGGGCTCCTTTTATTGACTGGATCTTCACTGAACTCTTCGTCAAGAGAGTTCGCAGTCCTTGCTTTCAGATAAGATGAACTGTGTTTACTTTGTCTGATAAATTTTCCCCTTAGAGCACCTGTTTGTCTCCACAGCATGTAAAGGTCATCTGTGGTGAGTAGCTCAGAGCTGGATCATCCCCAGAGCACACCTCAAAGGCAGATGAGGCGAATCCCACTTTTGGTACCCTATTTGGCTCGGGCGTGATGATGATAACCGATAGGGTTATTTTGTGTTTGCTTAGATCACTCTCCTGATGGACCACTTACAAATGGTGATGGCAGAGAACCTCGGACAGGAGTCAAGAGGAAGTTAAGTGCATCAGAAGATGATGAGCATCTGGAGGAGGCAGAGGAAGAGGAAAAGAAGAGAGAACTAAAGGAAAAATCTGGTTTATCTTCATCAGAAAGTGGGGAGTCAGGATCCAGTTCAAGTTCTGAAAGCAGAAGCGGCTCTGATTCAGACTCTGAATCAACATCTAGAACAGATCAGGATTACATTGATGGAGACCATGACTACAGCAAAGTTGTGCAATCCAAAAAACCCAAAAGAAAAATCAAAAGAAAAATCACCGCTGGGAAACGGAATTGGCAGGGCAGAGGTACAGGGAGGAGAGGTAGATGGGGGAGGTGGGGGAGATGGAGTAGAGGGGGAAGAGGTGGTAGAGGCGGAAGGGGCTGTGGCAGAGGAAGAGGTGGCGGCAGGGGAGGAAGAAGAGGCCGAGGAGGCCGAGGAGCCTCGCGAGGAGCTACCAGAGCCAAACGTGCCCGAATTACAGATGATGAATTTGAAAATCTGTTTGGAGGACAGTTTGGTGAAAATGTGTTTGGAGGGCGATTCAGTAGACCGCCTCGGATCAAAACAAGGAACGAGGGCAGGAGAACTGTCTTGTACAATGACGATTCTGATAATGACAATTTTGTGCACACCGAGGATCCTTTGAACCTTGGTACTTCCAGGTCAGGCAGGGTGCGGAAAATGACAGAAAAAGCCAGGGTCAGCCATCTCATGGGATGGAATTATTGACAGATGAAAAACTTTGGAACAATTTTAAAAGAACTTCAATGGCCTTCTACTGCAGGGATTTTACCAGAAAATCTACCAAGCAAGTTGTGCGGGGACTCCACTCACATTTCACAGTGGTGCTTTTCCATTATGTCAGTTTGCGTTTGTTTTAAAACTTCAGATCGCCACACTTCATTGGTCAAAACAAGCCTTATTCATTAGGCCTTAAATTACAGAAATTCTTCCCCACACACTACAAGTTCATCACATTAAAGAGGCTTCCAGCTTCTCAATAAGAACATGACATTTTGAGTCCCGATTATGACTTCCACCCCTCATTTTGTTTTTGTATTATAGAAATAGCACCTTCTTACAGAGTTTTTATGTGATTTCTGCCATAAATCCTTATACACAGTAATAATTATAACTTTTGCACAATACACCAATCCTAAAGGCAGCTATAAAATGTTTACAGTTTCTATATGGTAAGAAGGATCTGGATTATTTTAATCTTCCCAGGCCAAACGTTCATGAATTGTGCTGAACTGAAGTATGTCTATACTACAGTTATGGGGTTCCTGATGTGCTTTCTATCGGTTCTTTATTCATGTAAAAAAATGACAAAGGGTTGGTGCCTTGTAAATATGTAGCAAACCTTTGATGTGGTGTGTCCTATGTGTGCATTAACTTTATTAAAAAGAGAATACTTGAGAAGTATGAATATCTAGACAAAAGGTGCCAAATGCAAAAGTTACTTGCATCTATTTTCTTTTTGTCCTCTCGTATTTTTATAGTATTAATAGAGATTGTGCAGCTAAGGGGTAACTTCAACATTTGAAAGGTTCCTCCTCTTCAAAGCATAACGTGATTTTTAATAGTAGCTCAGCTACCTCTATTTACAACTACTGGAAACATAAAAGAAAATAGATGCTATTATTCAGTACGTGTTGGAGAAGAGGCAGGGAGGAGCGTAGAGGGATGGAATTGCTCGCGAAGTTGTAGAGTAACTGATCTTCATTATATTGACACAATGAAAGCAAATCTAAGTAATTATCAGAGTTTTTAGAAGCATAATGTTTTCAGCAGATGGCGATTTGTTTGTGCAGATAGGCTGACTGTCTCCCACACGTTTCTGCTGCCCCTTGCTCGGTGCAGATTTGTGTTTGTGTTTGGTTTAATTTGCCCCGTGAAGGTGATGAGGGAGCTGAACGGAGCGGTGGTACCTCAGGCGGCTGACAGTACGGATAAGCTCCCGTTCACATCCTCCAGATGGACTCTTGTATCTCAAGCTTCCAGAAGAGAATTCGTGTTGCACTGTATTCTTGTTATCCTGAAAATGCTGACTTGAAAACAGAAATCATTTTGATAGTAGTAGTACAGCATGTGATGACATTTGTAGTCTTGCTCCTCGGTGAACAGAAACGGGTGTTTGGCGTGGGCTGAGCTGGAGATGAGCAGCCTCGTACTACGTAGGGTCTGGCTGGAATATATATGGGACTTCACTTTTCTCCCGTCGTCCAAACGAATCTGACAGTTCTAGCTTGGTTAAGAGAGTGAGTTAGATTACGCAGAGAGAACAAACAAAAAAAGAGACTAGAGAGTTTTGGTGGAGTTTTTCAAGACTTGACTTTTTTTTAAAAAACTTTCATCCAATATCCTTAAGTTCTTCTGTGCACAGCTTGGTCAATAATTCTGGAAAACCTCAGGCAGCAAAGAGTGACCCATGTATATTCTCAGATACAGAAGGAATTTAATTTTTGACTTTCTATATTAAGCACTAGCTATTTTATCTCGCTTTCCAAAAATTCTAGTTAGATTCAAAATGACTTGAAAAAATGCAGAAGTTTAGTTTTGTGATGGAGGAGAGTATATCCTAAATTGCTCAGAGCATTAATACGAGTTTATGGTACAGTACAAAAATCACACTTTTAATTTTTTAAGGAGCGTTTTGAATCAGCCGTAATCCATTTCTGGACTTGATTCTTTTTGTGGTGGCGGGGGGTCGGGGGGGTGGGGAAAGGTGCAGAGGCTCTCCTAGTTCTGTATTGGGCTTTAAAATATAAACACCTGTCCTATCATCTCTCTCATATATATGTATATATATACACACATATATATTTATAAGAAATATATTATTTGTTTGACTGATTGGTCCTTCCACATATGGTAACCAGGAATAGCATGTATGCATCAGTTCATAGTCAGAATCATACCCTTTTTAGATCAGTCCTGTTGAGCTAATTTAAACACTATGGTTTCTGTTCTACAGCCTGAAAATCTTGAAATGCAAAAGAAATGCTTTTCCTATATTTCTGACTGGCCGAAGATCCACTTACTTATTTATTTTGTGTAGGGGTTGGGGAGAGATAAAACACGTGGATTCCAGAGAAATCATTTTATAAGTTTGTGTATTTTAGCAGCAATTAGAGTAATATTAAATATGTTCTTAAATGTATCTTTTCTATGTAACGAAGTACTGTGAAGATAACAGTGAAGCATCACTTTGCTGTGGCGTAAGTATTAATCAAATGTATTACATGATTAAGAGCTAGACAGCAGGGTGTGCTAGAACAACAGAACTATTGCTTATTGTAAAAAACAAAAACAAAACAACAAAAAAAACAAAAAAAGCGCTTTTTTTTTTGTGCATGAGAACCTTTTATAAGCATGAAAGAAATAACTTGTTTTTAGAGATGTTATTTTTACTTGGTTTTGTATCTGGATTCTTTCTCTGAGTTAGGCAATTGATTTCTCATAGCCTCGTTCTGTGGAATAAGTATAGTTTTGTAGTAACTTGGACACTTTCTCTCAAACCCCAGATCCCATCAGGAGCCACTTATGGTTGCAGAAAACTTAGTATCAACCCAACAGGTGCAGCAGAAGCAGTAAAATGATTTAAACCTTGTACCATCTCGCTCCCTGATCCGAAACCTGGATGCTCAGCCAGCATCTCACAAAGTTGCAAGTGCAGGCTGCACTGCCCGGTGTGTCGCAGAGTCAGGACCATATTCTCTCTCCTTGCACTTTTAACAAAAAACTCCAAGACTCTGCCTAAGAAAAGGGTTTGCAGGTCTGATTACCTGTCAGATTCCTGAAGGCTGACAAGGCATGCCGGCAGGCCAGGGGTTCCTCTGCTGCTGGAGGATTAATTCTCGGGCATCGGTGCTTCCAGGTTTTCTCCAGATGTGCAGTCTTGCCTGATCCCTCTCCCGAGTTGCTGCAGCACTTGAGGGCATTCAGGGACACCTTGGAGAAGGGGGCTTGTGCCCCGAGGGGCTTTGCCCGCAGCGGAGCCTTAGCCCCAGGCGCTCTGTCCTCTGGGGAGATGGGACTGAGTGGCTTGTGTGCGTCTTTGGGCTCATGTTTCTGCTGTCTCTGTAGCACTCCGTTTCTTCTCAGACCAGGGCATGAATGACAAAGCTTATTTTGCAGTAGTGATGTTTGCTGTTGTCTCGGTTCAGCCCAAACTTTGCCTGCTTTTTATTTTCCCTGTCACCTTTTGTTTTTCTCTTTGCCACGCTCCACCTCTCTCCTGTAGGCTATTTATGATACTCCTTTGGAAACTTATGGTATCTTGATGAATTTTATTTCAGCTAGACTGCTAGACGGTAAGATTTAATTCTTTCTGTCCCTCATTTTCCCCAAGACTTTCCATACTTTTTATATCTGCCTTACTTTGTTTACTAGCAACATTTCCAGATTGCTGGAGGTGGATTTAATGAAGATGGAAAGTTGGAGGGCTGGCTTCTTGGCTGCTCTGCACCTCCATGGCTGTCCCTACCCCGAGCGGCAATGCTGCCGGGTGGGACGGAGCAGGACGTGCCTTCCCTTGCTCCGACGCGGGTGATGGCAGGGCGGCGCGGCAGCAGGACCGCTGCCCTTGTGCTGCCGTACACACAGCTACGTAAACCAACGCTTAGTTCCACCTGGTATCCCTCAACACGTCTGCTCCCCGACTCCTGAATTACTCCTCCTGAATTGCAGTTAATGTAACCTTTGTAGAAGTCGCGTGCTTCCAGCCTCACGAGATGTTTCTGGTTTAAATAACCTGTGAAACTTTTTATGTCGGTGCTTGAACTTAGATGGGTCTGGGCGGTTTTATCACTCCTCTCTTATCTTTTTATCGGTCCTTTCTCCATAAGCTAAGCAGAGGCCACCCCCTTTTCCCAGTCAACCCCACCCTGCAGATAAACAAGCTAAATATAATCATGAAGAAATAATTTGTGGAGGATTTTTTTGGCTGCTTAAAATTTTGCGTCTTGTTGCATACTTTAATTTTCCCTGAATGTTTTCTTAAATGTACACCTTAGCTGCTTCTCCCGCACAAAAGTGGAGAGACTGTGTGGTACCTAGAGCACTGAAAAGAACTGACACCAGGTGCGTAGTAAAGAGGGTTTTCAAGTAATTTAAAAAATGTGGAAAGACCAACTACAATGTATTGCTGGTGACAATGTCTGGAGGCTCTCCAAAAAGCATGATGAACCTTGCTGAGCATTTGAAAAGGCTGCTCCTGGGTGTCTCTGGAATGTTTTTGACAACCGTTCAAAATCACACAGCATTAACATGAAAAAATAGGTTTAGCTCACTAATTTTTGCTAAGAACTTGATTAATATTTCATCTTTAATCTGAGCGGTGAATGACAGGGAAAACTGAATAACTGTAGGTTTAAGGATGTCTTGTCAGCCCTGACTCGGAGTGTCCTGCTGTCGTCGGTCTGTGGCATCAATTCAATGTTTTAAAACTGTATTTGTGTGTTTACATTTCTTGGTTTGGTTTTGTTTTGTTTTTAAAACCATCATGCAGAGTTTTCTAAAATGCTAATTATTTACATGGTAGACTGAAGGAGCAGTTAACAATCCAAGGATAAATCTATATTTAGTATTGTAGGGAGCTGTCATTGTGTTCTTAAAATTATGTATTATAGAAAATTACTGCGCATGTGCGATAGATAATTTTCAAATATTAGTGTACCAGAGGTTTACACATTGAGGAAAAAAAAAAAACAAACCACCTCCTTTATGTACAGTAACAGCCTGCAAAATTTAGTCTAAAAGTTGTCTTTTTTAGTATTAGAAACGCAAAGACCTGTTGGAAGCTTGTACTTTTTTAATATGTCATGTTCAGCCCACAGCAAACGTACACAACTGTGCTATGAATCCCTGAACAATTAGATTTCCAGTGGAATTGCTGTCACAGCCTTAACTCTAGGATTATAAAAATGGTGCTTAAATACATTTATGTGCATGGATGTGGGTACCTGATAAGAGTTTGTGAGAATTGAAAGTAAAACTGAGCAGCTTAGTGCTGCACTTGCCAGTTCATACTCCTGGTAGGTAACTGCAGCCGCGTTTGGGAGTTGACAAATGTGTAAATATTTGGAAAATATTTAAACTGGTGGACAACTAAGAGCAGTTTCTCACTTTTTTTGTTGTTTGTTTTTTTTTTTTAATTGGCAAGCACTGCATATCTCCCTGATTTCTGGGTCTGTGAGAAGAAGACAGGCTGGCGAGTGGAGCCGCTCCGGAGGCTGGGGGAGCCGAGGGCCTGCCGGAATATCGGCAGGAGGGGTCGGTTTTCCCACCTGCCTCGCGGCTGCACCGCTCTTTGGCAGATAAAGTCAAAATCCTCCCTTTCTCTTCCTAAAAATGCCTCATCAGAGAGTGGTGGCTGCTTGGGTATATTCAGAAATCAAAACCCGATGATGATTTTCTCTGTAGAAATACTAATACAGGCTATTCATTCCTCCATGAGTCATTATGGCAGACTTCATTTAGAAATACTCGTTGATGTCGGAGTGATGAAATTCACGTGATTTAGGCTCTCCAGTTCATGTTCTGGATGATTTTAAATACTCCAAAAATGCACAAAACTATTAAAATTATGTCTACTTTCTATATTGGTTTTTTTTTTTTTTTCAGGTGATATTTATGCCCATATCTTCACATCCGCTATCTCAGGTCCCTTTAAATGAATACTTCAGGGATTTTGATGCCACTTGTTGGCAGACCAAATGTAATATTTATATGCAATGAGCTGTTAGTTTTTGTATTGTACAAATGTAAATTTGTAAAGATTTTTTTCTAGAGTTTTTTTGAAGTCACTTATGTAATCTAGGATGTTTCATTTTCCAGCTGTGGGATTGTCTTAATAAAAAAAAAAGATAAACTCTTACTTTGGTTTTGCATTGCTTACTAGATAGTTTAGACATTAAAAAGACCAAAAAAAAGTAAATTTAAGTTTTCAGTTTAAAAAGAAAGTCAATTTTTGATTCAACTGGATGATTTTATGCTTATAAAAAAGGAAACTTTTATAAACTGGATATAGAAACTTTTATAAACTGTGAAGATATTGAGCAGGACAGGACAGAGACCTTCACTTTGGCCAAAGGCAAGCACAAGGGCTGCCTGGGGGTCTGCCACCCAAATTCTCATCTGACCTGGCTCCAAAATACCATTTTCCTGGGCAAAAGGAAAGGAAACGGCTAACGCTGTCTTGGGAAACTATGTGAAAAATGCTGTCCAGGGTGATAGGTCTTGTGCAGAGCCTCCCCGAGCAGCACCGGAGTGGGTGATGAGAAGGAAGTTTCTGGGCGAGGTCCCTCCTGCCGCTGTGAGGGACAGATCGGTTCGGGTGGTGAGACTTCACTGAGGAGGAGGTCGTACCTATTTTTGAGGGGTATTTAGTGCAAAACAAAGAACTACTCCTTTTTTTATCACTGTTCTTGCCCTTTTGTTAAATAGCGGTGATAATATTGTTTAAACAGGGCTTTTCCTACACAAGCGGTGCCCGCAGCCGAGGGATGGATGGCACCAGGTTTGGCTGAAAGCTGCCTCGGCATCGTGGTCCCCGGGGGGCTGGGGGTCTGCGGGCTTGGCCAGGGGCAGGTGCCGACCGTTCCCTGCAAACGGCAAAGTTGGATACGGCTGTCCCAGACATGAGCGAGGAGGGGTTAGGGACTGTCACAGGGCTCTGTTGCCCCCACGGGCTGCACGAAGGCTTTGAAGCCCTCGCATCCCATCGGGCACGGGCGGTTCGATGCTCAGACCCAGCTGTTGGGAGCTATTCGGCGGAGGGCAGCCTCGCCTGTCCCTTGCCATTCACCTCCCTCCACGGCCTATCCCGCCGTGTATTTCTTGCTCTCACAACACAGCATTGCAGCTTTTCCCCTCGTTAATCTCCTGACTTATTTGACGTTTCATGTCATTACACGGATTCAAATGGGCCAAATGGCAGTTCCTTCCAGATGGGAATGAATATCTTCTTCCGAACACAGCGCTCCTGCTCCAGGCCCTGGGAACAGAAGAGCTTTTTTGTCTTGGCCTTGGTTAGAGAGAACAAAACTAAACTTGTATTGCACGGCTGCTGAAGGCCCCCCACTAAGTACATCCATCAAATGGCATTAGGGAGAAGAAATCACGCTCCCTTCAGAGCTGCTGTACCTTTGTCAAACCACCCTTTGCTGTCCCTCCTGTAGGTACTATATCACAGGTCTTACATACTTTATATCATCATATGTTTAGGTCATATATGATAATGCATGTTATAAAATATATAACATAAAATATCGATGTGCTAGAGAACGAATCAATTATTCTTCCAGTGCACTTTGGAAATGCATCTTGTAGAAGTATTTTTTTTGAACGGTAATTTTTGCAGATGTTTTAGAATTAAATGGTGTTTTGTACGCACTTCAGCTGTGTGTGCACTAAATACTGCCTTGCCCTGATGTGCAGGACACAACCGTTTCAGCCCAATGCTCATTTCCAGCCTGGAAAACCCTGAAGCACCCTCTTCCCCCCACCCATCAGCTGCTCGCGTGATGCCTCAGGTGGGCCGGGCACGGCCGGCGCTCATGGGGCCATGTCCAGCTCTCGGAGCTTTGCCGACCTTCGGGGGGGGGGGGCAACCCACCC
>NW_009637615.1:0-363 GCF_000690535.1 Cariama cristata | reverse complement strand
TCTTTTCCATTTAAAATAGTCCTTGAGATAGGATGCTTTGCCTTTCTGCTATTGTATCCCCATCAGGAGCTGCTTTTCGAGGGACGTGAAGAGGTCGGCAGGGTATGTTTGCATCCGTGCCCTTTCTTCCCTTGAAGCTGTTGGAAGGCCTTTTTCGGGGCGCAGGGTGGAGGGGCCACCACGGGGCCTTGTGGCAGGAGGGGAGGCCGGGGGGAGAGCCGGGCAGTCGTCCCCCTTCTCTGCCCCCCCCGGGAGCCTGGATTTTTGGGTTTGTTTCTCGGTGAATAAAAGCCCTTTGTCTGAAGAGGCAGAGGATCAGATGTTAAGCCAGGAGAGCCTCTCCCCTGACGCAGGTGCTGGCGG
>NW_009637614.1:5110-5347 GCF_000690535.1 Cariama cristata | reverse complement strand
AGGCCGTGCCGGGCTGAAGGGGCCATTAGATCACACCGCTTTCATCCAGTATCTTCCAGCTTCTTCCCTGGCCTCAGGAATACGCATTATCAGTTACCAGCCATGAAGCCTTTGAAGTCCCCGCTCATCCTCCAGCCTCATCCTTTCCCTCTCCAGCATCTTCTCGAGCTTCCAGGAAGTTTAGCTTCTCGATAGGAAGCAGCACGGCCAAAATGTGGAAGGTGGCACCACAACACA
>NW_009637614.1:329-5079 GCF_000690535.1 Cariama cristata | reverse complement strand
AGCCAGGGACCTCTATGCTTGATTTGCAGCCAATAACCAAAAAATCCTGTTAAAAAAATGAGTCTCCAGATGTTCAACATCTGCCTTAGTTAGGGAAGTAAATACGCAATTTGGGGCACCCAGGCTTTTATTTGAAAAGCTTCTGGCTGCCAGCAATGTCCATGAGAGCAGGGACCGTCCGTGGGGCAAGGGGAGCACCCAGCACTCCCAGTTGGTCTGAATGGTGGGAGCTGGTTTTTAGGGTGGGGATGACCTGGTCAGTGCCGTGGTTCAGCGCATCCTTGCTCGCTGCCCATCTCTGTGGGGTGTCATAGGGACGTGGGCCCATTCCTCCGCCTCGCTCCAGTTTATCCTCCGGCTGCTCAAAGCTTGTCCCTTTGGGTAAGCACCCTTGCCCACCCGGCACTTGCTTTCAGGGCACTCTGACGCAGCAGGATGAGGCCCCTCGGTGACACTACGCATGAGGTCAAGGGGAATTATTTTTCTTCCCTATTTTCCTGCTTGCTGGGTACCGAGGTCAAGGGGAATTATTTTTCCTCCCTGTTTTCCTGCTTGCTGGGTACCTCTCATTTGACCAGGGATGCTCTACTGTCACCAAAAAGGCGGCTCTTTGCAGCAAGGTAAAACCTAAAGGTGAAGGAGGATGGGGACACGTCCTCTCTTGGTCACCCCCATGGCATGTGCTCATGCTGAAGACACCCCAACTCTCCTCACCTGCTTGTAGGGGGACAGAGCCACCCCAATTCACTGGGGGATGGGGAGAATCACCAGGGTCTCACCCCAAACCCCCCGATCCCAGGTCTGGTCCATCCATCCATCCCTCCTCATCGCTCTCACCCCAGTTCCCTCTGCCAGCAGCGATGGCCTCAGCTAGAAAAGCTTTGACAACCTGCCTCAGGAAGGAGAAAAGGGGGGAGAAAAGCTTAAATCCTACTTTACATTTAAATCCTCAGTGGGTACCAAGTGTCACATAGGTATTTAACATCCCCCTCCCTTCCATGTCACCACCACCCGTTTAAAATAGAAAGCGCTCCTAAAAATAGCCTTGAGTGAGCCACTGCCGATGTGACACTAATCCCCCTGTGCCATGACAAGGACCGGGATGGGGATGGGCACCGGGATGGGGATGTGCCTCCTCCTGGCACCCACCAAGCCCAAATAACATTGGGTCCCTTTAATGAGGATGAGCAGGGACCCTGAGTGACAGGGACCCAACTCAAAGCCCAGGGAGATGCTGGCCCTGAACCCAGTGTTGTACTCACCAAGCCTTTGTAAAAACAGAGGTGATCTCATTTTAGCTGAGGGTTTCAGCAGAATCATTTACTGCCTTATTAAAAAATAATAATAGCCGGGTGTTTCCCAGAGACAGCTCTTTTCCTGCCCTTTTTCCTATTTCTTTCTTGTTACTGAGAAAGAAGAGGTCACATAATCTATTTTTTTTTCTTCTTTTCCTTGAGTTTCACCCTTTCTCCCCCAAAGAAAAGAGAAAAAAAGAGGGGGGGGGGCGGGGAGAGAAATCTGGTCGTGCATTGGGAACAGAAGAAATCATCTTTTCTAATTTCAAGACTTTCTCGCGGATGCTAATGCAGATGCTCCCAGCTTGCCCTCAGCACCCTTCAAAGCCAAAGCTTGAAGGACAGATGGGTCCCTGCACACCTCCCCTGGAGGTCTTGTGTGGGCAAGGAGGCAGGAAAAATAAGTCGAAGATCACAGGTGAGGAGCTTAGGTAAAGCCCGTTGCCTTCTGCTGCCTGGGATGAGAAGCTGTCAGCTCACTATCCCCAGCACTACCCTGCTTTAGGGACCCCAAAAGGAGCAGGGACATAGCGTAGGTCCAAGGTCCATCCCACAAGCAGGACCAGGGATAGGCTTCAAGAGGTCCCTCCAGGACAGAAACCACCCATAGGGCCAGGACATGGAGCTGGGGACAAGTCCTCAAGCAGCACAGCTCAGGAGAGGACTTTTAGCCCAGGGCTGAGCTTATATGGGCTCCCGGACCAGGGGCAGGGTGGGGGGTCCCAGGTGAGGCTGGTTGGGGCTGTTAACCTTCTACCTGCATCCTCCTGGTGACACCACCTGGTCCCGTCTCAGAAAGGGTCTCCCTGTTCCCAGGTCTCCCCAATTGCTCTGCTCTGTGTCTGCAGCAGGCAGCAAACGCACACATCCAGCCCCATCACCCTCACTCAAACCTTATCAGACTCCTGTGCCCCTTGGGATTGTGCCCTCGTGGAGGTGACACTATTTTGTCCTCCAGAGATGCTCATCCAGGTTGTCCCTGGGTTGTCACACAGCGTTTGGTGGCCCAAGAAATGGTCCTAGCTGCAGCCAGAGCCTGGAGATGTCCCGTGGGACCTGCAGCTGGTTTAAAAGAGGGGGTGCTGCGTGCCCATGGCTGGCACCCCCCCAACAAGCAATCGGGGGGTTGGGGTCCCCCATCCTTGGTGCCACTTCCTCAGGAACTTGGCAGAACAGGAGAGCTGCATGGGCAGGGCTGTCGAACAAGTGAAATTTGGAGCTCAAATATGGGAATTTTATTAAAATTAGGTCAGCAGAATGTAACGGAGCCACTTTGGCTGCTGACAGCGTAATCATCCCCCCGGGCTCCTGGTTTCAGATGCCCAGACATATTCAATTACCCTTAACTCTGCCCATGCGTCCTCATCTACCATGAGGGCTCTGCCAGGAGCCTGCCCTGCTGAGCCGTGGTTTATAGTGCATTTCTAGCGATTTATGGTGTTGACCCAAACCTCTGCATGCCAGCATCTAGCAAAGGGATGCAGAGACCAAGGGCAACCTGGCACCATGACAGCAGCTTTGGGGTGCCCACCCTTGGCCACCCAATATGAGAATGGGATGGGGCATCTGAGCCCAAGGACTCAGTTTCCCCCAGCAAAAGTGCTCAGAAAAATGGAGTCATGAGATAACAGCAGTATCAAAATGATGGAGAGATGTGTCATGATTAATTATTCTAGGTAGGTGAGGAGGTTCAACACCCCTTGATGAACCGTGGGACTGGCGGGGATATGTGGCATGAGGAGAAGGAACGGAAACGTGTCTGGCAAGATATTGCCCATTGATTTATCTTCCCTCCCTTATTTGGGGAAATTTGTGGCTGATTTCCACCGGGAAAGGACATGCAGAAGGACAGCGGAAAGAAAAAAATGGGGAGAGAAAGGCAATAATGAAAAATAACCACAGAAAAACCCAAAACATTTATGTACAGAGAAACCACCTAGAAAAAGCCAAGCAAAGGGTTTTTTTCACTCCCAAATGCTCCGTGTGCGGGATGGGGGGGCCAGGGAGTAGCAGGGGGGGACACAGCCCCCGGCTGCTGGGATGCACCGATCCTTGCGAATGCCCATACCAGGGAGGCAGGGAGCACCAAATGCATCAGCTGGGTGCACAAACAGGTACATGGGATATCGAGGGGTTCCCCCTAGCCCCCCACCCTGTCTGCCGCTGCCCACCTCCGACTTGGCAGCGCTGGGACCAGCCAGGCCCTCTGCCAGCTTCCCCGGCGAGGCGGGGCAAGCCAGCAACCCTGCCAAAAATACGCACTTCCAACTGCTGCTGAGTTGAATTTTCACATCGTGCTCTGCCTCCCACACAAAATAAAGCCACACACGCCCCCGCACACATATATACACGCAGCAACACCAGCCAAGAAACACCACGATGCTCCTGGAGGCACAGCCATGGCTCCATCCGGATGCCACGGCAGCGGGGGCTCGGGTGGGATTGGGGAACTCTGGGCAGGATTCGTGCTGTGCTCAGTGCTGGACAGCCCTTGAGCTGGATGGGGTTAAGGGCTTGAAGGCAGGTGACGACCCTCTTGCATCCGAAGGTCATGAGATGGAGACCATGGTCCATGGAAGCCATGGGAGGAAGGAGGTCTTTCCCTTCCAGCCCTGCCCGTGGCTTGAACCCCAGCTAGGACATTACGTCTATTATTTTTAAATTTTTTTAAGTGTTTGTTTTATTCATGTCCCACATGGGCTCTGTCCCCTGTGGCATGGCAGGGCCGTGACCCCATCCCCAAGCCACCATGGGTCTTGATGTACGCAACACCTTGCAAGAGATGAAGGACTGGGGATTGAGCCCGTCAGCATCCCAGCCAGGGTGGGAGGGTGACAGCGCTGTCCCCGCAGCCCCTCCCACCTTCCTATGTATTTTGTCCCACCACCTTGGGATATTCTCCACCCCCGGCCTCAGTTTCCCCACCCACAGAGCTGCCTTTTCTAGGGGGAGGAGGTGGCAATTGCTCGTGGCTCCCCACGGTCAAGTGCGAGGGACCGAAGGACACCACGTGCATGAGCATTTGGGGTGACACTCATGGTCCCAGGGGACAAGGCAGACCCTAGGACCACCCAGGAAAGGGCCCATTCTGCCACACCGAGCACCCGGGGCACCCAAGGCTTCACCACCTGCTTGGGGCCCATGGGTGCTGTGCTATCGGATGGGCTTTGGTCCCTGCCGAGGGGCTCCCGGAGCAGCTCCATTTGCGCTGAGACCTCCCAACTCATCACACTGGTGATGCTGGGGGAAATGGCAGAGATTTAGGGACATGGTGGTATGGAGCAAAAATGGGACGGTCCCATCCAGTGGCTCCTCTCTGCCCGTCCGTTCATCCATCTATCCACAGGTGGTGAGCCAGATCGACCGACTGACGTCCGACTTTGAGTTCGAGCTGGAGCCGGACGACTGGACGACGGCAACAGCCAGCAGCACCTCCAGCAGCGAGAAGGGGGGAG
>NW_009637614.1:0-281 GCF_000690535.1 Cariama cristata | reverse complement strand
AAGTCGTCCCCTGCCTGGATCCTCCCCCCCCCCCCGACCCAGGAGACGGTCCGAACCCCCCTCGGCCACAGCCGCAGCCCCCGCCGGCTCGCCAGCCCGATTACCGGCTGATGAACGGGGGGATCCCCATCACCAATGGTCCCCGGGGTGGGGGGACCCCGGATTCATCCAGCGAGGAAGCCTTTGGCACAACAGTCAGCCAGAAGATCTCGCATCACCGGCCAGCCGGCACACGGGAACGGGTCCGATTCAGCGACAAGGTGCTTTACCATGCTCTGTGC
>NW_009637613.1:7568-8815 GCF_000690535.1 Cariama cristata | reverse complement strand
GACGGTGTGGCGTTGCCCGCCAAAGTCAGCTTCGGGCTTTGCGTTTCGTTGCCGTTGTCTTCACGGGCGGGGGGGGCGGAATCGTCCTTCTCCAGAAAAACCTGCTTTGAGCCCCGGTAGCGCTTCCCGCGGGCGGTGGTCGGGGGTCTCTGCCCGGGGGGAAGGCGCACGAAGGCGGCTGCTCGGCACGGATGGAGGAATAAATCTGCCTGCCCGGCTGCGGCTGGCAGCGGTTATCGATGTGCGGTGCTGGGAGCCGCCGCGCTGCGGAGCGGTGAAGGCACCGCAGCCAGAGAGAAAACTCGGAATAACAACTTCAAAAACGTTTCTGTCCTGCAGGTAATAAAGCACCAAGCTTCTCCGTGGGGGCCTTCTCTCTACTTTGTGTGTTACAATTCAGTTCAAATACGTTTTAAACAGGATTTAAGTGGAATAATCCAACTTCCCCATGTATTTCTTTAAAAGGTCACAACTCTCTCTTAAAGTTAGCCGAAGAGGTAAAACAGTAGGCAGGAATCATCTATCTGTCTCAGACTTTCTGGATCTTTGATGGTTTGCCGGACTGTACGTGCACATAACCTGTATGCTGATGATAAATACATGGCATAAAAACCTTGTGCTTGTGAAATGTCACATGGGTTCAAGCATTGTTGTCTTAGATTTTTAAATGTTGAGAAGCAAGATGGTATTTTTAGATAAAAGATTTGGGCACAGTGACAGTAATTTTTGGAACTTGACGGTTGGACTGGGTATAGTACCTACGTTAGACAAGAGCAGAGCTGTTGAAGTTTGGCTGTTTTGCAGTACACGATCAGCAGTTATTTTTGAAGTCACCATATTTATGGAATGAAAATTGTATTCTCTGCTTACCGTGAACAATAATCTTGCCTTTAATAATTTCTGCTCATACTACTAAGCTTTTCCTTAGCGGATGAAGTATAAAATCATAGTAATTTTTTCTATTATTTCTTTGTGCAGCCATGGGGTAGAGGAAGCAAAAGGATTCCTTGGCCTCTCTCCCTGTGTACAGAGCTACGTCGGGTGCAGTAAATCCTGGAGTAAGAACTGAGATAGCGGGGGCCGTTGTTCCTCTCTCCTTCGTGCCCTGCGGGTGAACGGGCAATGACCTCCGTCGTGTGGACAGCAGTGCTAGCACAGATAGCCAGTGCTCTTAGTGCAGAGCTATTTCTTAGGTTTCTCTTGCCTAAATAGCAGCCCCCTTCCTCCTTCTTTCCCCCCCCCTTCCT
>NW_009637613.1:0-7537 GCF_000690535.1 Cariama cristata | reverse complement strand
TTCTTTCCCCCCCTCCCCTTCCTTCTTTTCTTTTTTTTTCCCTCTTTCCCCTGAAATTCCTTTGATATGTCAGTTTGGCATCAAAGAGCTGTGAGGCTGTAAATTTTGCTGTTTATATTCCTGGTGTGTTTGCAAGTGGCTAATGAAAAGTGGGGATCTTTCTGCAATTTAGAATGTGATTTACAGGTCATTAATCAGGGCTGATTCCTGCTAACGTCACTGGGGCTTAAGTGCCTGGTTGGGTTAACTTTTCTGTTGTGCTGCATGGTCCAAGAAGTACAGAGCTTGGGTGGAAGGTGCTGCTCTTCGGAGTTGTGAACCCCAGGTTCTCTAGTCTCGGAATTTCAGGTCCATCACTTTAGGTTGCTGAAAGAATATAAAAAGTAACGGGTGGGTTTAGGGCTTTTTAGATTGAATTCTACAGGTCCCTTTTTTGGTGTGGTGTTTTAAGGCTGTACTTGGAAGTGGGGGCGGGAAATTGCAGTGCAGCTTTTCATCCCCGTTGCTTGTAGAAGTCTATACTGAAGAGCTTGAAAATGATATTTTGCTTCTATGTAACTCAATTTTTCAGGCGTTTTGTGCATTTTACTAACAAGTATTTATAAAGTTTGGTAAATGTAGGTTGCAGTCCTTACCCCTATGCAAGGTCAAGCTGTACCTGCAAATATTTATGCAACTTCCTGGGTTATCGTAAGGTAAGTTGGCCTTTGAAGTGCTGTTGGGTACAATCTAATCTATTCTAAGAACAAATAAAGAAACGTTGCTCTTCACGAGCATTTTTATAAGCCCTGGAGATTAAGATCTTTGGCACAAATGAGTTATCTGTACCTAGAAAAAGGATGAAGTTCGTGTGAGAGAAAAAAACCCTGAAACCCCAGAGAATTCCGCTGGCTGGGAGGCTGTCGCCACGCAGCTTTCAGGAGCAGTGCTTTAGGAAACGGCTGGCCGGCGTGGTGTGCCAGTCAGCAGAAACTGCTTGGCTGAAAAAGGCCATGTAGCTGCTGTCACTGTTCTTTGTTAACGTGATCAACGTTCCCCTCAAAGAAAAGAGTCACAGAGACTAGATTAATGAGCTCAGCGCGCTGCATAAAAACACACTGGATAAATGAGCTCCTGGTCTGCTGGCATGCACCAGGAACGTGTAGACTGCACGTAGTCCGATCACTAACATAGTTACTGTAACTACGGTGATTATCAGGACCTGTGTATGTCTGTATCGATCGAACTTAATAGGGGGCTGCTGGAAAAACAACCAGGGATGAACATTAGTTGTGAATGCCCCATCCCTGGAAGGGTTCAAGGCCAGGTTGGATGGGGCTGTGAGCAACCTGGTCTGGTGGGAGGTGTCCCTGCCCATGGCAGGGGGTTGGAACTGGATGGTCTGTAAGGTCCCTTCCAACCAAAGGGCTGCCCCTCAGATACAATA
This sequence comes from Cariama cristata, assembly GCF_000690535.1. Taxonomy (NCBI): domain Eukaryota; kingdom Metazoa; phylum Chordata; class Aves; order Cariamiformes; family Cariamidae; genus Cariama; species Cariama cristata. The sequence continues at coordinate 6,111 of NW_009637613.1, read as the reverse complement.
CAAAGCTAATTGTGCCTTCCTGGGTATCTAAAGGCCTCAAGAATAGTTGACTGTTTAAAAGGAGCTGTGTTAGGAGAGACGGTCGGAGCCATTTGTCAGGCCGCAGCCTCAAAGGAAACGCCAAGAGAGATCCCACGAGAGGGTGTTTGAAGGAGGAGCTTCCTCACATGCCAGGGGATGGTCATTCAGGGAGAGGGCATGTAATAAACTCTCTTGTTATTAAAATTTCTTTTTTCTGCAGAGCTGTGTTTCTAAGTAACTATTATTTCATTAAAGAATATTAAGCTTAAAGTTATTAAAGAATCTCACAGGTCCTAAGGAGAGCAGAACCAGGTCTCCACCAAAATTTTATCTGTAAAGAGGTCCAGTGCATCGCAGCTTGGTTTGAATGCAAGTACAATTCTCGTTGTCAACATCACTTCATATGTAATCGGGCCTTAACTGATGCACAAATATGTACTGTGTTTGCAGAGAGTGAGAAAAGGCAGAGGTATACGTAGCTTGGTAAGTGAAATGTGAAACAGGAGAAATCCATCTTATAAAGTTCTGGAACCAGAATTGTCTGTATGAAAAAAGGGATTAGATACTTATATGGATGCTAAGCACTTCCAGAAATATAGTAGTATAATATTTAAGTGCATGTAAAGGCCACTGTAGGAGCAGTATTTGGAACAGATCAAATGTTTGTGCTTCAGAGTATAAACAAATCTCTTACTTGGGATGAGTGGAAATTTTCTCCAGTGGCTGAAACACCTACTGCCAGACTTTTTTTTTTAAAAAAAAAAAAGTTCTTTTTATGAAGCCTCTTATTGTGATTGTTTTCTGATATTGTGAAATAGTTTACCTGAGAAGATACATATTTTCTTTTTTAATTTTTTTTCCCCATTTGCTGTTTTAGAATATAGGTAAGGACATATTATGTTTGTGGCATTGTTTTGGAAACTTGGTTTGGATTTTTTAAAGCATTTTTGTGCCTTTTCAAAATTCCATTATGGTCTTAACTCAATCTCTTACTCAGTAGATACTTTAAAACTAGCTGGAAATACTAGAAACAGTGTTCTTGCCAGCTTCGATGCAGGCAGTGATGGTTCAAATAGTCTACTTCTGATGTTCATAAATTTTATGGTTTGAGTGAATGAATTGCCAGAAAGCTGTGGAGATCTGGAATTCTCTGGACTGTTCATGGAGTTTCAGTTGCTTAATTCAATTTAATTTAATTGTATTATTCAAATTAAATTTCTGACTTACCTCTGGACTTGGGCTGTAGTGAATGTAGGAATGGTTCTGTGACTGCATTTAGCTTTGACTTTTTTGGTTCTGTGGTCATTAGTAGTCTAGCTGTGGAGACGATAAGAAAATTTAAGTGATTCATACTTGTGGGGGTATTATTTTGTAAACAAAGATAAATATGTTTAGTCTTATCTTTATGAATAGGTCAAGACTTAAAAGCTAGGGAGTTGAGTCGAACAAAAAGTCCGGAGAGGAGCTGTAATTCAGAACCTCCTGCTCTTGTGAATGTCTGGTCTCCTTTCCACTTGTCCAGTGCAAGTCAAAACATATCTGAAAATTGTTTGGAGGCTGTTGGTTGGTTATGGGGTTTTGTACTGTACATGGCATTTTATGCAAAGCCAGTTCCTCCACATGTATTTAATCCTGTGCCTTGTGAGGAATATGAGTTAAAAGACTGTAAACAAAAACGAAGACCAAAAAAATAAAAGCTACTGTGTTCTGACACGATTTTAGTTCATCAGAGTGCATGCAAAGGGGAAACTTGTATTCCATTCAGATGACACACACACACGTACAGAAAACCTGTTCTTTGTCTTGGCATATATTAAAGCTCTTGTTTTATTTGGCACAGTTAATATATTTTAAGGTAGTATTTTACCTGCCTAGACTTATGCAAGTGCTGAAAAAGATTGTTTTGCTTCTTCAAATTAGCGTTGAGCATGGTTCACCATCGTATTTGTATTCCACCATCCCATTTTACACCATAGGTTACTGATTTTTAGAAAGGAGAAGAAACTATCTTTGCCTTGTCTTTGAACATCTGTGTTTTGTGATATCAAAGAAGTTAAAAAGTTGTTCCTCCATTCTTTTTGTGCTCTGGATTGTGTACTTCTATTGACTCTAACATGCTTAAGACATTGTATATACAGAGCATCTCCTGTGTCCTACTTAATTTCCTGTTCATGTCTTACATCCCAGTGATTGGATCAGGTAAGCTATTGAGCTTCAAGAAGGGAACTTTGTGTGGTTCCAGGTGTTCGCTTCTTGTCCAGAAATAAGCTGGAAGTATTCATTTTGAAGGACCTGAGTCTAAAACTCTTTTGGCAGCAATACAAAATGCCTCCTTTGATGTGTTTTCTCCTGCGTCCCTGTGTCCTTTGTACTGGCTTCTAACGCTCCGTGCTAGGCTAATCTTGCTTCAGGTGGCACTTGTGGCATGCCACATATACAGGACCATAGGTGGGTGTTTTGGCTGATCGAAACCTCAACACCTAGTCTTACTAGGTAGTATAACTAGTCCAGGACCTGTCTAGGTGTTGTAAGTTTATTCAAGGTTCAAATGCAATCAGCTTGACTAATCTAGTAACAATGCTGAGGACTGAATGAGAAGGAGTTGACTTACCCTCAAGCCCGCAGGGATTGGCAATGCAAGAAAACCAAACACTGATATACCTTAATTAAGTGTCCCTTCCCAGGAGCTGCAGATCTCTTAAACAATAATGCATTCCTATACTGTGTAGTATACTGCACTGGTTTTTAGTCTTCTTTAGACTTCACTGGAGATGCGTAAGCAAAAAGTTGGAAACGTTACTTCTTCTTAATCTGTTACTTCATTTCTAAACTCCTTAAAGCCATAGTCAGAATTTTGACTCGTTCTCTCTATCTTAAAATTTCTCTCTTTCTGGTGCTTGGTGAGCACAGTGTGGGATTCATTTCCATTGCACCCGTTTCTGAACTTGTTTTCATGTCACTAGGTGTAACTGGGGGATGGAGCCAAACAGCATAATGGCTTCAAGGTCTGTTTGTGAACAACTGTTCTGAGTTAGCGATCTGAACCAGGGCATTTCTACACTGAAATAATGGCCACATACTCTGCATTTGTATGTTGTTTGCAGAATTCAGATTGAGTGCTGGCAGTGGAGGACGCAAATATGTAATGCAATAAGGTGCTGTTGAACAAGAGAACAGAAATAAATGGTGTTTGTTTTTTATTTGTGAGGTACAGCCTGGCAGTGTCAATGGGGTGGGTGAGGGTTGGTGAGATTCCAAATAACTGTCCTCTCACTGATTGCTGTGTTTACTACCTGTACTTTTAAATTGTCTCAACTTTGTCTCTTCTAGGAAAAACAAAATGAAGGAACTAGTGTCAAACAGTACAACCAGTATATCTCAAGCCAGGAAAGCTGTGGAGCAATTAAAAATGGAAGCATACATGGATAGGATGAAGGTAAACTTAGACATATTGTTGATATTTTGAATTCACTCACTTGTTTGTGGTACAGCCTCTCTTCAATATTGCAGAAAGACTTGATCAGCTGAAATAAAAAATCTGTGTTGAGCTGTAAACCAATATTCAGTACTGTGAATTAGTTGTGTACTAACTGCATGGTTCAAGTGAAGTGATTTCCAAAGACTGACTTCTAGTCTGCTTCTGTATGAGCGCCTTTTACATATGTACATACACACACACATAGAATACCACCATGAAAAGTGGTATTTTGTGACATACTTAAAATCAGCTGGCAGATGCACAGGTGCTCTTCTTTGTCACCTGTAGCCGAATGTAAGTGCGACTCAGGTTTCTTAGTTCTTCTCCTTTAAGAACTGGAATAAGTCTTTAAGATACTGCAATACTTTTGAGTAACAGTGAGGTGAGCTGAATTGCTTTGATTTGTTTTGTTTTAGCACAGACATCAATGCACAAAAAATATGTATGATTGCAACCTTCGGTCGTGATTCTTCACACTTGGTAGCCTGTTGTACGTGAAGATTTGGTTTTATCATGCCTTTAAATGTATGCGGATTAAGTATTTTAACCAAAGGTGCTATTAAACAGAGGTTCTCAACATTTTTAACCGGAAAAGCCTGTGGATTATTCTTGCCTGTCATTCTGCCTTCCACCAGGCTAAAACTTTGTGAATAAATCAAGCACCTAAAAACTAATAATGTCATAGAAAGTTTTAAGAAAGCAATGCTCATCTCTTTTGCTCTCTCTCTGCTTCTGAAAATAGGGAATAATTATTTGGGTGAAAAATCTAGCCTCTGCAAGTAAGAGGAGCTTAGAAATGGAAAGACTAGAAAAAGGAATGCATTGAAATAATCAGTTTTTCTGCAAACAACTGTAACTGAGCTGTTACAAACTATAACTGTAACTGAGGTTACAAACTCAGTAAGACATTTTAGACACGTTGTACATTAAATTGTTCATATAGTCTTAACTCAGCCTGTTTGTCCATCTGTCCTGTGTGCTGAAATTCTGCATGTGGTCAACATGGGGGCAATAGTATGTAATTACAATTTTTAAATGGTTTTAGATCATAAATTTGGTAAGTAGAAAGGCAGTATTTATAATTCAGAAATATTAGTGCAAGTCACATGGGTAGTCAGTGAGTCAGTCTTGCTTATATGAAAATAGAAATTTCAGTTGCTCCATTTCTTACAGTTTTTAGCAATGTCTTGTCAGACCATGGAATTTGCAAAACTATAGTTTCTATCTGGTGTAGTGTCTTGACAAATTCATCATGCGTTAGATGCCTGTTCACAGGGACAAGTATTTCTGTTTCCTTTGGTAAGGGAAGGGCCCTGCCTTTTCTGTGGGGTGAGTCCCCTGATTCAGGTCGTATCACAGCCGCACGAGCAAGAGAATTGACGAGAAGGAATGGGGGGGGAGGGGGGTGAGTGGTGGAGGAAAGAGTTGGAAAAATATGGCCCAGTTTATTGGAATTTGAAATTGTTGGTACTTAGATTGTCTTCAGCTTGCTTTTACATAATCAGTGGTAACTTTCACATCCCACATCATTAGCTCAGTTATGCAGATAGCTTTTTTAGTTAGATGTATAATGTTCTTAATTACATATGTAAGAAAGACATAGGTTATTTTTACAGTTAGTTTAATTAAAAAGAACACAGTTATTAGCAACTGTGGCAGACCTAAAAAACAGATAGCTGGAAAGTGCAATTATTTCACCTTTCAAAACAGCTTGGGACCAAAAAGGCACGAAAGAAAATCTGATGTGTTTCAGTATTCTGAGGGTTCCTGCACTAACATAAACCAGATACAATTTGCAAAATGCTTATGTCTTGATTTCTGGAATTTCTTTGAACAAGTATACGATATGAGGGATTGTGAGAATGGGTTAGTTGGCGTTTTATTCCCTCAAGATCTGCTTTGCCTTTTAATTGTGAAACAGTGTAGTGTGTGTTTCAGTATAGTGAAAATCTACCGAGGCTTTCCGTTGGTTTCAACAGGAGATTTTGAATTCTCAGATTGTAACTGTAAAGGCAGAGAAATGAACTTATTTCTTTTTTTCCAGTGTTTGCATCTGCTTAAACTAGTTAGACATTGAACAAAAGATCAGTGCTTTCCAAATAATTTAATTAAACACTGTTTTGCAAGTAGCTATAGCCAAGTAGTTATTCCCATAATAGACAAGACCACGTTGTTAACATTAAAAAGGTGCCTGCATTATTGACTAGGGAAATCAGAAGTTCCAGCTCATTTTTCTACTACAGAGGCACTTTGTTTTCCATGCACAGTAGCTGCTGTAAGCAGCAAGAGTTGTGTCTGCTGCATTAAAATCTTGTAGTTAGAAGTATGTTGATAGTTGTTCATTCCCCGCTGTGTTCTGGGTTTTTCAACTGATGTAAAAATCAAGTCCTATAACCAGTCAGAGCAGCAAACAGTGCAGTGTTTTGAGGTTCCACAAAGACAACTTGCTGTTGAGGTGTGAAAGAAACAGGACAACTTAAATGGGGAAAATAAAGTTACTGGTGTATTGATCCGTAGTTAGGAAGGAGTATTGCTGTGGTGGGTTTTTGTAAACTGTAAGAATCCCAGAAAGATCAGAAATAGAACCTGCCTTACTTCCCCGTAGAAGGAAC
>NW_009637612.1:0-1069 GCF_000690535.1 Cariama cristata | reverse complement strand
GGAATGACAGGTTGGTGCTGATTATGGATTTATAATTATGGACTTTTGGTTTTAAAAAAAACAAAACAAAACAAAACAAAAAAAACCAAAATCAAAGCCACAAAAAACTGCTGAAAATAGCCAGACACAATTAATATGGACTGATGAAGCTAGGAGGATGTCCAAAGAACTGAAATTGGAACTAATGAGGGCTCCAGGTGAAGAGTTTTTGTCCTACCTTTGCTAATTTTTGCTTTCAAGAAAGAAATGAAGTTACGGACCAATGGGGAAGGGGATGTGTGAGACCTGTGAAAGGTTGACAGCCCCAAGAACAAGCTGTAGCGTACTTCTCTAAACAAATGGATAAAGTAAGCAAAGGATGGCCAGCATGCCTTTGGCCAGTGGCCACGGTTGTTTTGATTATCCAAGAAGCCTGAAAAGCACGTTGGGACAAAAGATGATTCTCTGATGGAACAGAAATTGTCACATCTGTCCTTCCCTTTTAAGTGATAAATAGGAAACGAAGACTGTTGTGCATGATTGCATAGAAACCATTGAGACTGTGTATGCGAGCAGACCAGACTTGAAGGAAGAGCCGCTGGAGGAAGCCGACCGCTGGGAACAGTTCTGGAAAGAATGGAGTTGGAATGGCAGGATGTGCTGTGACCACCACAGACCAACTGGTGAAAGCAAAGTCACTCCCTAAGGGCACATCTCGAGTGAGAGCACTGGAGCTTGCCAAAGGACTGTGGGTGCGCGTCCAGCAGCAGTGACGATTACGCTCTGCAAAGGACATCAAAAAGGTAACACTGACAGGGAAGTGGGAAATCAATTAGCTGAGCACTAGGCAAGACAAGCCGTGCAACAAGGTGAGGTATTAAGTGTGATTTCTGAAAATCTTTGCCACTACCCAAGACAACTGAATATAATGAAAAAGATAGGAAGTTAATTACCAACTTAGAGGCTGAAACTTAAAGAAGAATCCAAAAATAGAAAAGGATGTAAAATTTGGAAAAATTAATAAAGGGAATGTTCCAGGTCAAAATTGGCAGCAGATGGCGTGAAGCTTTCCCTTGCAGAACAAATAAAG
>NW_009637611.1:7607-11302 GCF_000690535.1 Cariama cristata | reverse complement strand
GGGCCTTTCTGCATAACAATCCTGCTCCTTCCCCAGCAACAGCTATAAACATTAACTGCCATCAACTCTGACAGCAGGCACTGCCTGAAACCTGTAGTGAGCTTCAGACAGGGCAGTTACTAAAAAAAAAAATTAAGGAAAAATAAAATCTACTGAAAGCAGAAATAGTTCTGTTTCAGCCAAACCAGGACAACCTCTCAAACTGTCTTTATCTCAACCTGTGAGTTTTCTCACTTTTACCCTTCTGGTTCTTCCCCCATCCTACCAGGGCGGGAGTGAGCGAGCAGCTCTGAGGGGCTTAGTTGTCATCTGGGGTTAAACCACGACAGTCCTTTTTGGCAGCCAGCATAGGACTGTGATCCCTGACTGTGATGTAAAGCATATTTTTTCACATCTTGTTCTCTTCGGACTGGCCCAAGTGCTATGACACAAGCTATCTCCTGTGGGGCTGATATGCCAGGACAGCGAATCCACACAGCCCAATAAACCTGACTGTCCCTTTCCTCCACCTGCCCAGAGGCAGGGCCCCTTTATTCCTGGTCAGAGTATTCATTACTTGATTTTTGTAACTGCAAAAGCCAGAACTGATCTTTAATGTATACAGCAAAAAAGGGAGAATGGCAAATATTTGGTCTGTGTTCCACCCGTGAGGCAGTCGATTCCAGGTATACTGGACAACCCTCCAAGTGAAAGCAAACTGTGGCCTGCACTCTGCTGCCAAAAGGATTGAGAAGAGTGCATTAGGGATATCAATTGTAGCATACCACTTGGCTGTCTTTGACTCCAGTTCATACTGGAGTTCTCTCGTGTCCCGTACACCAGCACTCAGCAGCAGCATGACTTCATTGTGACCATGATAGTCCACTGTTAGCCTCCAAAAGAGGTAATTCTTAAATAGGCTATTATTCAAGATTCTTTTTTCATTTATCACTTGTAAGTTCTTGTGTGAGCTGTTGGCAAATGCACTTTTGGCAGTGTATGAGATGTGTACTACATGACTGCTTACAGTCCTTGGAAAAACAGAACCAGATGTTACTGACTGCTTAATACAAAACTTCAGGTTTCCATTATTTTATTGTGTTTCTATATCTGAATCCCTTTGTCAGTTTCTGCAAAATTAGTCAATGGGATTTAAAAGACTTCTTTAACATAATAAGAAAGCTCTCCTTAGCAGGTGAGCCTAATCCAGATTGTCTTACCTCCTATAGAAGAATTTACTCATGTTGTTGTGAACAACAACATTGTGAACAGCCAATTTGTTGTTCAATACTTTTAAGAACATTAACCTCTCTAAAGATTGTGGTTTCATTCATAGAGAATGGGACCAGTCTGTGTTTCTACTCAGAATTTCTAAAGACTATATATTGTGAAACACATTTTCCCATATACTTTTATACCTCAGGCTAAGAATGGAAAAATGTCATTTATGTGAATTAAAGTTATTGAATATATGTATTACATGTTATAATGCCATTTATTTGATAGGTGAAGGAGAATGGAGCTTTAGATTGCTGACAGCTAGCTTCCTTCAGAGATTAAATAATTATTTTTCTATTTGCTGTTTTTATCATCACCTAAGTTCTGTGGTTTAAAAAAAGTTGTATTTGTTTCTCCTCTTTTTGTTTTGCCACTGGATTAGCTTGTTCAGAGCTCTACCAATGTGGGAGCAACATTTCAGAATTTTTGGAAGTGAACAAAAATTCTGGCTTGTATCAGAAATATCGTGGCTAGCAGGACTAGGGAAGTGATGTCCCCCTGTACTCGGCACTGGTGAGGCCGCACCTCAAGTACTGTGTTCAGTTTTGGGCCCCGCAGTACAAGAAAGACATTGAGGTGCTGGAGCGAGTCCAGAGAAGGGCAACAAAGCTAGTGAAAGGCCTGGAGAACAAGTCCTATGAGGAGCAGTGGTGGTGTTTAGCCTGGAGAAGAGGAGGCTTGGGGGAGACCTTACTACTCTCTACAACTGCCTGCAAGGAGTTTGTAGCAAGGTGGGGGTCAGTCTTTTCTCCCAAGTAACAAGCCATAGGACAAGAGGAAGTGGCCTCAGGTTGTGCCAGGAGAGGTTTAGATTGGATATTAGGAAAAATTTCTTCATGGAAGAGTTTTCAAGCATTGTAACAGATGGGCCAGGGAAGTGACTGAGTCACCATCCATGGAGGCCTTTAAAAGATGTGGCACTTAGGGACATGGTTTGGTGGTGAACTTGGCAGTGCTAGGTTAATGGTTGGACTTGACTATCTCAAAGGTCCTTTCCAACCTAAACGAATCAATGATTCTATGAAAAGCTTACCATATCCCTAAACAAAGCTGGCATAGACTGTGTAAAGTTCTGCTGTGACGGAAAACATGGAGGCTAGCCTTTGCTGTGCTAAAATATCTAGACAAGTGGCCAGTTTGCAGTTCATATTGAAATCTGTGAAAGAAGAGCCCTGTGGATCCTGGCAGATTCACAGAAGTGTGTTACAGCCAGTTGTCCAGTTACTCCCACTCCAGAAACAGTCTGTTTCCCTATCAGAAAATAGGATTAGGTTAAGTGATGTGATTGACTGGAGTGATCACTGATTTGTCTCAGGTTGTCTTCCTATGATTACGATTATATGTTTGATTTATTTTATGACTATGCTAAATCAAAATCTTAATCTTAATTCGAAATCAGATATAGGATGCTTCAATAATCTATCAAGTGACAGTACTGCTCTAGCAATGGAATAAGAAGTCTGCAACCCATAGTTAGGGTGAAGACATTCATTCAGTGTACAAACATCTCTGGAATAAATGTTACAGCATGTCTGATGAAAGAATTATTCTTTATTTCAAAATAAAGCACTTGCAAACTAGCGTTGATTAAAGTCCATATATGATAGCAACTAAGGATGCAGTTAGAATATATATAAGGAAAGAGTTACCTGATTCTTTTGATTCTAAAGGTAGGAAGTTTGTCAGGTTTCACAGTCTTTGTCAAGTGTAACTGTTGTATTCTTATAACACAATGCTTCCCACACATTTTATATCATGATTTATCTACGCTTAAAAGTTATTTGGTTTTATTATAACTGGAGGCATAAAGATAATACAAGGGGTGTAACCTACAACTTGTCACATATGTTGTATAATATGAGAATATTTGAATTATGTTATCTACCTTTGTGTCTGGTTAATAACAGTTTTTCTTGTCAAGCATGTCAGTCTATCCTGAAACAATACATTGTTGTTGTGATGAAAGGTACAGGCATACCTGGAAGTTTAGAACAGATAAAAATTATTATGGCTGCACCTATATTAAGAAGCCAAGTGAGTCCCCTGTACTAGACGTGAACTTTCTTCTTACATAAATAGTAATGTATTAATCAAATGAAGCCATTTACCTGATAATTCTGGTGTGACAAAGAGGGTTTTAATTGCTGGGATTGTTTAAGAATTGCTATTGCTGTTGCATCCAAACTGCATTCTTCACCGATTTGTTGTACTACATTTTGTGTGGTTTATGTGGGCACAACATACCTTGTATGCAAAACCAAGAATTTACTGTTACTCCAGTTGAAATCTTAACTGTCACATCAAAGAATTATTATCAATACACTTAAAGCTGTTATCCTCCTAGTACTTCCTAGCATCCATCCCTTTTTCTCTGGCATTATGCTTACCCTTTTACTACCACTCTGCATACTAAAGTCGATGGCTTCCATCTGGGAAAG
>NW_009637611.1:0-7576 GCF_000690535.1 Cariama cristata | reverse complement strand
GGCAAGTTAGCACCATCACAGGTATTATTCCTGGAGAAGTATGGATGGTGGAGGGCTCTCTACTCACACTGCATCCACTTGCATATTTTTAATATGTTTTCTAGCACAGTCTACACCTTCTTCATTCTTCATTGGTTTTCATTTCCATTTTACATCTGAATTTACTTTGTATGGTGTGTTTTACATTTACTGGATATTTCTTGTACACTGTCATCCCACACTTATGATCCTTTTTGCTACATTTTTAATCTAGGGTCATGGATTGTTTATTGTACGCAGAATAAGTATTTGATATTACTATCTGTTAGAGCAATGCATCAGCATTTTAACAATAGTTTCTATACCATAGAACCGTAGAAAGCTACGCTAAAATGGAAACAGTAACAAGTAACAACAGTAACAGTAACAAGTAACATTTATCTGATTGTTCAACAATTATTGTTACATCTAAACTAGAACAAAGCTCTAGGCTAGCACAGACAAGTCTAGACAAAGGAAGCATGACAAGCACAAGTCTTGAGGTCTTGCAGATTTAGTACAAACCCTGTGATGTGTTCCTAACAGTGACTATACCATATTTCTTGGACTATAGGTCTGCAGTACTTCATCAGAATTTTTAGAGGTCTGTAACTAAGGTTCCCTTGTCCATCTATGTTACAGGTCCTGAGAATATAATTTTTAAGATTTCTCTGTTTTCATTTACTTTGTTCCCTGGTTTACAGGGTTTTCCTGCAGTTGTGCATTGTGTGTACTTTTATTGCTTTATTTCCATGTGGAAAAAGATCTTGGACTGAGTGTTGAAGATCTCAGTTCTTTTTTTATTTATAATGAGCATCTGTTGGTAACATATTTACTTTAATTTTTGTATGTGACAAGTAAGAATTTCTTTATATGGAATAATGTAATTCTATTTTAGGTAAATTTTATACAGCTTTTTCTGGCTGATATATTTTAACTTGTCTGTATAGAGAAAATGTATAGGTATAAAGCAGGTCAACTATTCACTATTACAGAGGAAATTAATTACTTCCAATTTTTGTTCTCTGGTTAGTGATGCATTAATTGCCCTTTCATAGTGTAGCTTTTGATCTTTGATTTTATCAATTTTGTTTGATAAAGGGGAATTGGTGAAAGGAAACGATGACTTGCTGTCTTGTCAATTCTTCCATCTCTGTCTTTAGATCAATTGAGGAGGCTTTTGTGGAAGAAGTTATTGCTTCATGGGGATTTGATCTGTTATTAAAAAGCCCTGAATCAATATTCTGGTTACAGGAGAAGACTTCTTTGTGGGGAGGCAGGAGGTTGTATGAGACAGGGCGAGACAGAGAATTTAGCCCTCTCCATTAGCATTCAACTGCTGTATAATGTTCTGTTAATGTTACAGTATCTAGCACTTCCCGTTCTTGCACCAGGGAAGGTTCAGGCTGGACATTAGAAAGAACTTCTTCACTGTTAGAGTCGTTAAGCATTGGAATGGGCTCCACAGGGAGGTGGTAGACTCACCATCCCTGGAGGTGTTCAAAAAACATTTAGATGTGGCGCTTCAAGACATGGTTTAGTGGGTTTAGTGGGCATGGTGGCATCAGGTATACGGTTGGACTTGATGATCTTTGAGGTCTCTTCCAACCATAATGATTCTATGATTCTTACCATTGCTTATGATACACCACTTCGAGAGGCTGCACCCATGCATTGGCTGTGATAAGGCCTTCCCTAAATGTTAGACAAAGGATTCTGTTCTCTCTAGTTTCTGTGAAGCTCACTATCAGTGTTAGGACCATAGGATTACACTAAAATCTTATGGGAGTTTGAGGATATTGTTCTGGTATGCAAGACTTTCTTGGCTTTTGCGCATGGAGGTTTTCTACCATATTGCAATACCATAGCATTATCATAAGCATTAGCTACTCTGCATATAAATAATGGTGCATCTTGAAATATCTATTTTCATCTAGTGTTTATGATATTTATGTCCCAGGAAATAATACCTTAGTTAATTAAGTACTATAAAAAGTAAACTTTCATTACAGAGATGACAGTGAAAAAATACTTACTTGCCTGCCTGTGAAACTGTGTAGGTAATCTGTACCAAGACCCACAAGAGTAATTCTGAGGTTATTACTTGATGAGTAAGATAATTATTATTATGTTACTTGTTTGTTTGAATTAAAATTACAGAAAAATTAAAAAATTGACACTGAATGGTTTTCTTGTTTGAATTAAGATGCTGTTCTTATACAACTACTGTGAAGGGATGCTGGTATTTCAAGTTACAGTATAAAAGGTGTACATCTTCAAGTAAAAAAATAGATTTATGTTCATTTTACCCAAGACTTGAATTTTCCAAGTTGATGCCTACAGTTAGTGATAATAATTCAGTAGTTAATTACTTGTTTTGCAAGACATAGAAGTTACTGGAATATAATTTCAAGCTAAAACCTAATTTAAAACAAACACGAACTGCACTTGAGTTAACTTGTCTGGACTTCTAACCTGATTTAGGAATTTTTATTTAAAGACACTCTGCATTTCTCAGTTCCTGGAAAAAGAAATAAATCTGTTTGTTTTTTCTCACTAAAACACAGAGTGATGGAAAAATCTTTCATCAAGGCAGACATTTCTAAGATGTGAATAAAACCAGCATAAAACTGTAGGTGATGTTTTCTGGGCAAATATAAATATGTAAGGGTAAGTCTGTCCCATCAACTACCAGCTCAAAGATGGCCACAATGAGCCTATGCTAAGTTGCTGAGACATGATGAGGTGGCACGAACACTGATTTATAGTAGTCAATAGATCAGATTCTTGACATTTACATAGAATCAAATCATAGGTGCAGCTGGGAATAAATGATTCCCATGTGTGCATGTGCACACTGAAAACTAACAGAGGAAAACAACGAGGTTTACTCTTTATGTGCCATTGTTTTTAGTTGTCTCCTTTCTTCAAAATGTCAATGTCTTTGAAGAGACAAGTGTCTCTAAAAATTAGGCTCAGTAACATTATGTTAGTCTGTAATATAGTAGAAGACATTGCACTTAATTTGTGTGGTAATGCTGGGACTTACCGAACTTAGAAATTAGTTATTTTTTTTTCTGTTTTCCTGTGCCAAAAAATACAATTCTATTAACAACTTTATACCACAACTCCGTGTGTTTTATTTCTAGCATTACATTTTGCAAATCATTATAAAATGTATGTAAACAATAAGGCGTAACAGGTGATGCCTTGAACTGTTGTACCTTGGAATCCTAGTCCAACTCATGCTGGTCTCATTAATTTCCAGTGTGGGATCTCAACATTGGATGCATGTTCTGGTCTTACTTAATCTAAATTGAATTCATGCAGTGTCTGACTTTGTGTGACTTGCTCTGAGGGTAAACATCGCCTAGTTTGCTCAGCCTTCTGGAAACTAGGATTCTGCAGCCTAACTACTTAGACTTCAAACTTATTAGTAACTCTGATGAACTGTCTAATGCTAGATTCTAGTAAACACTGAATTTCACAGTGTTTCGATAGGAGGAACTATTAGATTCTGTTGCTTACCTTGTATCTCAAGCCACAGTATATCACCAAGGCGTTCTCATAAAGAACCGGAAGACTTTAATACACTGAGGTTAGTCCCTAGATGATCTTTATATGCAACTGTTGAAGAAAAGAAGAGCTAGGAGTGCTTTTACAACCTTTGCAATGGGAAAGAACTGACTATATGATATATGTCAGAATATTTGAGAAAGTACTGCATGTTTGTGCTACAAGTGCTATGGAGAAGTAGAAGATCACTTCCTTATTTCAAGTTATCCCTTGTGTGTGTCTAAAGGATATAACATCATATTTTCCTCTTTGCTACATTTTTATGTTGGGTTATGTTTCAGTATGCAATGACCTTAAAACCTTTGAGTCACTGCTTTCTGAAACTGTCTCATCCAGCTGCATTGTTAATTTCCAGATGAATTAGTTTGTATTTTGGTGAAGTTAAAAGGCTCATTGCTAAGTTTCAGTTATTATTACATGTAATAATAATGGTTTTATCTCACTTTTAATTACCCTGTTGATCTCTATTGATAAAGATTTGTTTAATCATCTCCAATAATCAGATGTTCTCGAAGAACTTGCTGGATTTTGGAACAAAGGGAAGAGTATGTTTATCTTGGAGTGTGAGCCATTGGTGTACCCCAATGATTGTTCTTGATCCATTGATACAGGGTACTGTTATAAACAAATGTAGGTGTTCTGGTACAATCAGTCCTTATTTAGAGACAATACATGATAAAAGGAAATAAGCATTTCCTTTTCTCTCCCTATTCCACACCAAGTCTGTGACTTAATTTTCTTGTGAAATTTTGAGCGTTCTCTAGGGCTTGCATTGCTTCAAAGAACTGTCTTCCACTTCTGCAACTGAAATTTGTTCTCCTTGCACCTTTTGGACAGTCTTTTTCCTCTAGCCATGTCTCTTTTTACTGTCAACAATGGCCTTGTCCTTTTATTCCTTTCCTTACTGATACCTGATACTGAGACCAAGTTTTTCTTTCCTCTTTTGGGAGAAATTACAGTGTTTAGTCCCTCAATGATAATTTCCGTGAACTGTTTCCCTTGAGCTTCCATCACTACACTTTCCTAAATTGTTATCTGCTGCATAGCACTGTTCACATTCTGTAAATTGTGTGATTCTGAGACACATGCAACACCAGCTCTACTAGTGGTTAACTTGCTTATCGCAAGATAAACAACATGACAATGATTGTCACAAGGTATCACAATGATACCTTGGCTTGATAAAACAGATTCATTGGGACCTGCACAGTACCTGAACAAATACATAAGTTATTACAATGTAAAGATCAACTGATTTTATCTCTCCAAAAGAAATACTAATAGATTAACTGTCTGCTTGAGCATTAGTCCCTAAAAGAACTATTTTGCTTGGTTTTCAGTAGACTGCAAGGCATTTCTTTTAGATTAACTTCCAGTTTCTTGTGGCTGATCTTGAAACTTTTGAAATACTCAAAATAAAAAGTGTTTAAGTAACTTAATGAGGGGTGAGAGCAAATAATGTAGTACAGGGCATATGAAACATTTAGGATTTGAAAACTTGAGTTTTGGAGTTTTTGAAAGACTCTGAAGAGGAAGGGAGAAACTGTTATGGCCATAGTTAATACAACAAAAGTTCTGACTTTGGTTGTTGATAAAATGCCATAAGTTCTTCAGTTATTTAAAAGTAATGATTTTCTGAAGCTAAAGAAGGAATCATTATCTCTGAGTCCATTTTTTACTAATTAATTAATCTTGTTTAAGTTTTCTTATTAAAAAAACATAAATCAGTAAATTGCCATGACCTTTTCTATATATTGATAAGAAACTAATCCCTGTCTAGATAAAGGAAAAAAAAAGCCTGACTTCAAGTTCCTGGATAGGTGTATTAATCACCAGCTTACTGCATAAAACACATATGCTGCTTTCTCCTCTTGTATTTTTGTAGAAAACTGTCTGAATTTTTTTGTTGAACTTGTTTAGTTGCATGGTGTTGTATGATTTTGTGTTTTGTTTGATTATACTAAACAATTTGGAGACTTATGCAGAGATTTTTTTCTCTAAATCATAATACTTTTAAAATTTATTTACTTGGGCTAAGTGCATGTCAGCATATACAACTCCAAGTTAATGGAGAACTTTGAATTTCAAACTAGTGTTGCCTTTTGATTACAAGCAATATTACAGGGTTTTATGCTTAAATAAGAAAATTAATGGTTGGTTACATTGACTGGTTTTCACTTTTTGACCTTTTTGTTATCATTCTTGCCAAGATACAAAACTTAGCAGTCATGAAACAGGATAAAATTTCCAAATAGACTTTTCCAAAATGAGCAACCTGGCCTTTGAAATAATGAATGCTATTTACTTAATGATTTTGAAATACATTGGTTTGAGGATCAAATTTAGTACATTGGAACAAATACAGATTCAAAAACTATAAAGAGATTATAACCTATGAAGAGTAATGATTCAAGATAAATGATAAAGAACATATGATAGAAGACATGATAGAAGGTTTCAGTAGCTGGATAGTTTGTTAGGGTAAACTGGTTAATGAGGCATGAATGTTTCATAGTTGAAAGTGATTTTAAAATGTTACTGTTGCATATCTTTAACTTCCTTCGTCTTTGTGACTTTTCTATGAATCATAGTTCTGTTTTGGTTTTATTTCTTTAATGCAGTTTTTTATC
The DNA here is from genome assembly GCF_000690535.1 of Cariama cristata. Taxonomy (NCBI): domain Eukaryota; kingdom Metazoa; phylum Chordata; class Aves; order Cariamiformes; family Cariamidae; genus Cariama; species Cariama cristata. The sequence continues at coordinate 1,352 of NW_009637611.1, read as the reverse complement.
ATAACATGAATTCATGTCCAATCTTGAGTTCACCCTGTAAAAATAACTGCATTTCCCAAAATACCAGTGAACTCAGAATTTCAAGCTTTAATGAATTTAAAAACAATAGGTAACATAGGATTCTTGAATGTTGGACTCTCTTGGCCAACATTTGTATGAATTGTTTGTAATTTTGCAACGTGCATAGTATGCAAAATATATATCTGACTAAAATTTGAAATTTTATTGTTGGATTAAAAGAAGTTAAAACAGATGGAACTTTATCAATGGCTTTGCAAAATATTAATAATTGGATGAGCTGTTTCTGCTTCTCTCCTCCGCTTCAGGTAAGACTGACAAATTTTTCTGTGAGGTTTAGTGGATACTTGGTTTAACGTTATCACTGAACTAGTTATTTAGTGCTTTGACTTGATTAAATATTCTCTGAGGAGGCAGGGATTATTTCCCAATCTTATTTAATTTGTTTATAGCTATTGTACATACATTTCTAGAATTATAACATTTCCCTCAGCTAAATGAACAATACAAATAATTTCTTTTCCTTTTGTTTTCTTTTCTTGAAGCCGATCAACAACTTATCCTTACACAGAAACTCAGATGTACAGCCAAAACACTGGAGGAAATTATTTTGATACTCAAGGAAGTTCTGCACAGGTGACAACAGTGGTCTCGTCTCATAGCATGGTGGGCACTGGAGGGATTCAGATGGGTGTCACAGGAGGACAACTCATTAGCAGCTCAGGAGGGACCTATCTGATTGGCAATTCGATGGAAAATTCTGGTCATTCAGTGACTCACACAACGCGGGCCTCTCCAGCGACAGTAAGTATTTCAGACTGATGCAAAATCTTTGAGACTAGTTTCTTAGTCACTCAGATGTTCTTGCAGACTGACACGGGTTTTTGTGACAGAATGTATAGGAATATTATGTTCTTAGAATAAGTACTATATAGTACTTTTTGTAAAATGAATAATAAATATATATATGTAAGTAAGGTACAGGAGTAAGACCTTTTCCTTGACAGTTTGCAAATATTTACATTTCATAGGTTAAATTTTTACATTCAAGTAACATCAGTGAATGCTTTGGGAATGCTTACATAATAGTTTCTCTGAGCAGAGTATTTGTCAGGTTGGGAATTAAAACAGCCTCCTTTAACATTTTGTATTTTTTCTGAAAACTTCAGAAAAAAGCAGTGTTGTTGAGTATAACTATATTAGATGTAACTGTTAAATAATGTAAGTTACAGATAGCTATCTCTAACTTCCCTGCGTTTGTTTAGTTTGTTTAAACTTGACTTCAGCAACATCTTTCTCTTGCTTCAAAACAGTTTCAGGTTAAAAGTCAAAGG
>NW_009637610.1:0-20829 GCF_000690535.1 Cariama cristata | reverse complement strand
TGGTGGGATGGGAAAGCACCTTTCTCTGAAATTGATATGCTATGCTACAATATTATTGGAGGAGACAAAGTTCCTGAGGAAAATCACAGTAGAACAAATCCACATTGAAGAAGAAAGGTTAGTTTCTCAAGAATAAGAAAAAGCCACAACAGAAGTTAGGACAAAATTAGTGCTTGTATCGTAAAAGCAAAAAAAAATCATCATTTCTGCTGATGGCTTCAGGCATCCTCTGTGGGCTAAATGCCCCAAAAAGTGGGACTTACACCCATTTCTGCCTCAGGAGTAGTAGACTAGAACGCTACTGTTTAGGGTAGGTAGAAAATAAGATGAGCTAAATATTAACATTTCAAGAAAACAAAAACCACAGGAGACTACTGATGGTCTCTTTAGCCTACTGAGTATTTTAATGGAGAGGTTTACATATTCTGAATGAATCACTTTTATTTATTGCCTCAGAGCACGATAGCATAATATGATAGGGAAGGGCTGAAACCTTAGAATTTCCATTCCAGCATATCTCTTCCTTAACAGCTGTAAAAATTAATACATACTGAATCTTGGCATTAAAGACTCAACAGTAAGCTGAAGCATCTAGAAATAGGAAAGAGAAATATCATGTGCACTTAAAGGTGAAGAATAGTGCGTTCATGCTACTTATAAACGTAAATGTCAACATCAAAAAAGTCAATGGCCATTGCTTGTGAAGAATTAGCTTTTCTTAAGAGTTCATTCTTTCATCAGCACCACAATGCTTTAGCCAGACATTCAAAAGCATTAATCTAGCCATTTCTTATGAAAATCTGTCCATTTGCACTGAAGTATAGAGGGGTAAGTGTTGAATAAGAGGATAATTTTTTTGTTTAATCACTATACTATGTTTGTGTGTAAAACCTATTTCAATCATTGAACACAAGTATTTTGAAGGTTCCTTTTCCTCAACTGCAGACATATTGATAGCTATAGACAGCACAAAACCTGTTCTTTTTGGAAGAGTTTGGTAGCAAAGAGTCCATCCTCTCCAAAAGAGAAGAGTGGTGGTAGTTGGTGTTGCAAGCTCCTGTGGAGAGCAACAATACCCTTCAGCAATGTGTTTACCAGTAGCTCTGGCTTTAGCATCCTATTTCTCTTAATGCTTCCACAGCCACCCAAGGGAAAGTTTGCCTAGGCTTGTTGGTGTAGGCAGAGCAGCAAACATGCTGGCTGATCCCACTGGGTTTACACCTGTGAGATGGCTTAGGAGGTATCAGTGTTGGAGCAAGAGGGAATGGGAGGAGGAAAAGGAGGCCTTGCTAAGGGTTCTGCAAGTGTTTGGAGCAGGGCCACCATTGGTATTGCCCCCATTGAGTGACATAAGCCACCAGTGTGAGTGCTGGCAGGACACTCCAGCACCGACTCTCTCTGGGCAGTTTCTTGGGACACTCTCAACACAACAGTGCCCGTAAATGCACCCTCAGTCCTGTTTAGGAGTACAGCTCATTACAGAGAGTACACCACTAACATGATGCTGGTCCCTTTAAATATTTTGGTTGCCTAAAGCAGCACAGTTAAGATATCAGTCAAGTACACTTTAATTAGCCCAGAGGAAATCACAGTAGGGATGAAATGAGTTGGGTTGTTATTCTTCTGTTTTTACTAACAGCAAATAAAAGCATGTAATTAGTTTTTTTAAAGGCATTTTCAGGATCTTAAGGTTATCATAACTGTAAACAATAGTATATTTATCTAATCTGAGAGCAGCACTTGAGGTATATTTTAGTTCTGAATAGGAAACATTAAAATTATAGTTGGTCTACAGGTTTTTTAAGAATTGGTTTTGGGTTGAAATATGCAGCTTAGCAGCAGTTGCAAAGGGGAGTTTTAAAGGTTTTCAAGCAAGAAATGCATGATTCCCTGATTTAGTTTCTCAATGTCAAAATGTATCTTTAGCATAAAATAAAAATCTGTTGTTTTGATTTATTCCAATTCATCTATATTAAAATATTGGTTTGAATAATGTATTAGTATGTACAATATTACATAATTCAAACTCTGAAAGACTAAGATTTATCAAAATAATACTCAAAATAAAATTTTAATCACCTCAAAATGACGCAATTATGGTATAACAAATAAAATAATTTGTTGAATTCATTTTTTGAGGAATTTTCCCACACATTTTCCACATCATAGTTTCCTATGCAAGTTTCCAACCAGGTTACTTCACTCTGCTCCTGCTATGTGGATTTCAGATGAACCCTTCCAGCTTGGTTTTCCTTCCAGTGATACTGATGTAAGTCAGGAATTGTTCAATGAAGCTATGTCAACATGGTCAAGAGAAGAATTAGATCAAATGTACTTTACTGAAATTTCATTTATTAGTTGTAATAACTTCCTCTTACAAGCTTTATCTGAAGGGAAAAACCTCAAAGCTATCGTCTTCTGAAGAGTGGCTTGCAGGTAGATTTGAAACCAAGAATCGGGGAAGTGGTTTGACACAGGAATTAAAGAATGAAAGTGAACAGCTGTAAGAAACAACCACAAATGGGCTTTATCAAACAAATATTATATGGGAGATATTTGTACCGTTGTCATCTCATCAACACCTGACCCTGGCCCGCGGCCAGCTGATGCTGCAGCCAAGGCAGAGGTGCTGGAGAAAGATGCATGTTTGGGAGGATTAAAGAAAACTTCACAAGAGAGTTGGTTTGTTATTTTCTAAGGAATGCATGGCGCAAATTAAGTCTCTGAAGGAAAATAATCACCAACAGGTTCCTTAAGAAGGAATATTGTTCCTTTAATGGAAAAACCCTCAGCGCTTAGAGTATCCATATTACAAACCTAATGGGACATGGAGAATGAAGCGCTGGTCTCCTGCTGGGTTCACTATTGGTCTTTGTCTTTGCATTTCATCTAAATCCTACACTGAATTACATGCGATGCCAACCTTCTCTTTTGGGGCACGGCAGGAACCAGCAGCTGAACGTACTGGGGCTTCTGCTTTTGAAAGACCCCCAATTTTTATAATATTTAAAGTCTTTCCATTTTACAGCAGGTGATTAATAGTAAGTATCCAAAACCCATTCCCTCCTTGGTAAAATATAAACTACTACCAGTTATCTTTCAAGTCTTATATTAGGAATCACTTTCCTGCTTGCATATGGGTACCCAGATGCAGAAGTTTCACATCTCACCTCAGAAAAATCCTTTTCATTTATTCATGTATTTTGCAAGGTAGATAGACAGAATTAACTGACAGACAAATGCATTCACTACCAATGCCACAGACAACAGCCCAGGGGTAATTGAGTTTGTGATGGTTCCTTATCAGAGGGATTAACACTGAGTACTCTAGACAGGAATATTACAATTTGTATACAGTACATGCCTATCTTGTAAGCATCAGCATCATACACATACATTCTTCCTTAGTGACAGTGCAGCGATTTTTAATGATTTTACCCCACAGAACCAACACATCCGTTGCTAAATGAAATATTCTTCCTCATTTTGTGGATTATACATGAAAAATCTTAATACAGTTTGGATTATCCAAGGTTTTAGGTGCTGAATTCCTACTGAGGCACCTGTTCTTCATTGAAACTGATGAGAGTTAGATAGTGAAAACCAGCTTTGGGGGATCTAGGATCATTACTGCAGCCTAGCCAAAAATTAGCAGGTAAAGAAAGAATTACCAACACTAATTTTTACTGTAGAAACCCCTTGGCATGAATGATTTTGGTCACCATTAGTATGCAGAAGGATTTAACCAATAAGGGAAACAACCTCCCATAACTCAAAGTTGTCTTTGTAGACTGAAAGCGTTACAAGGCAATTGCCTGCGACAGGAGTCACTGGTTCGGTGACTACTGATGTTGAACCCCACAAAGCCTCTTCTCTTGAGAGGTTTCCCAGTGAGGGAATCTTCCTGCCACCAATACATCACTGAGGCAAAAGCCCCTTAACTTCTTACATACAGACCCAGCAGTAGATTGTCCATACTTACAGACTGTTGAACATCAAATTCTGGGTAGAATAACCTAATGAACTTTTTCCACGTATCACACCTACCTTTTCTAAATAAATGCAGTAAAGACTGTATTATTTTTTCCCTTAGATGAAAAATACTTATTTGTCTTGCAGTAATTCCATAATAGATGACAGTGTAAAAACCTCACAAGACTGAGCTATCTGTAATCATTTTCTTGCAAAACATCACTAACTTCTTGTCCCATCAGCATGTATTGATAACACCATGGCTGATAACATCTGCAACCCTGCACAGCACATGCTGCTGTACAACCCTGATAACTGCACTCAAATTTCCTTTGCTATGTAAAAAGCTGCAAATATCAGGCTTTTTTGGGAGGGGTTAGTATAGAAAGAAGGGAGAGAACAGAGTACTGCTGTTATCCAAAATCATGAATGCTCCTCAGAGCTTCTGGAAGCTCTCACCCCCCCAGAGAGGGTGAGATAAAGGCATCAGCACTGAAGGGTATTTCCAAGTTCAGCAGCTGAGAGGCCAAGTGCTACACAAAGCCAAATTAGATGAGCTAGCTCCGGTGAGCTTCTGTGTACAGCAGAGAGATTGTACAATGCAAACTGATATCAATAGGAAATCTATAGGTTTTGATTTTTACCCCCGATGCAGCTTTCCAACGAAACATTCTGGTTTGTGGCATTTGCTTTACATGCCTGTTTGGAGCAGATCCTGACAAAACGCTAAGTGGACATCAAATATCAATCTCTCATTGCCAACGATGTATTGCCAGCCTGAACATCTATTTTGAGTCAGAATAATGAGAACATTTAGCCCTTTTAAGTTCTGGTTTTACTTCAACTAAAGCAACTACACATCAACTTAATGTCTTTCTTTATTCAGTGACACAGAGGTCACTGCTGTGAGATTTATTTGATTTCACAGTTTGGCTAATTAATTTGCTCATTCTGAGCATACACCATCAGCACTGCTTTTGGAGTAGTACTACCAAAGCAACAGATTAATTTACATGGTACAGTGCATCTGGAATAATTATTACCCCACAGAATTGTTATTGCTTAAAAACTGAGGGGAGAGGGAAGTTTCCTACTGTGATAAAAGGGCTCTGTTGTGGTTTTATCAGCTGAAAACAACTTTGTGGACTAAATTACAAAAGAAGCTTCTTGCAAGAGTTAAGCAGCACATATTCCAAAACTCCATACAGCTGTTACAACACCAAATTTGTTTCTCTGATTTAATTCTTACCAATTTATGTTGACAGGCGAAAAATTCTCAAACCACTCCCATTCCTCCAGCAATATTAACAGCCACTTCACCAATCAACACAGCAGCATTTTTCTCACTGCTGAAGAGCATTGCTGAGCCCCTCGTTTGAAAAACAAACCTTTTTATAAAGATGTGTTTGAAAATTGGTGGGAGCACAGGTACAGAATGCAGAAGATTTTAGGGAGACAGTAAAGTGTGATTTTAAAGCATCTTGCACCAAGATAGTTAAGTAATTTGAGTTCTGGACAACTGATTGACCAAGAAGGGAGCAGTTTGGGTTTTCTTTTTTTTTTTCTTCTCTTGAGAGCTGATCTAAATTCTCTGGTTCCAGTTCTTAGGTCTTTGATTTGCTGGAAGCCCTTTGCTTTGACCAGCTTATTAGTTCTTTTCACTACACAGTGTGAAGCAATCATTCTTGACTTCTCTCTGGACATCTAACTCCTACACAACTTTCCTGCTGCTCGTTCAGTGAAAAATCAGAAAGACTGAATATTCATATGGAATATTTATTTTCCAGTGTTCCTGGAAATTTATTAACTGTGTTGTATTGCAGTGATATTAGCTGGAGGTGTTTACTCTTCCTACCAGCTGAGTGTAAGTGGTAGGATTTTTAAGTTAAAGATAAGAACAGTATACCACTTCTTTGCACCAGCATTTTTAGTATTACAGTATTGACATCTATGGCACACATGGAAACTGGGCAAAAAAAAGTCCAGAGACTGTGGAGGTAGATCCCAAAGGAGAAGAGCTTAAAGGTGGGAGATCAGTTGTTAGGCAGATCTCACTAACACAAGAAAAAAGTGAGCAAGTTTTAGAAGTCTCTGGAGTCCCCTGATGAAGATGGGACCAGTTGACAAGTGAGATGAAGTAAACAGCAAGAAGTCAATGATTACACTTTCCTAATTAGTCTTGGGAAGAATTTGAATAGCTATCATCTAGTGAAGTGAGCTAAGAACAGGTTAAGACCATTAAGTTTTAACAGGTAATTGACAGACCAGATAGCATGTAATTTGCAACCAATTTGAAGCTGCTCAGATTAGCACAATGCTCTACCCTGATTTCCCTGGGCAACACAGTAACATTGTAATGACACAAACATACCCTATATTTACCCTTTCATCCCATTCCTAGTTTCACAGAAGCAACAATAGGTATATTTATTGTAGGAAATACTAAGCTGATGGACATTTTCAGTCCTGCAGGCCTGTAAATGCAGGCAATTTATTAAAAGCAGTGTTTCAAGTGCAAGATGTTCAAGCTACTAACTATATGGGAGTATTTATGATGTTCTTCTAGGATGCTTTTATGACATAAGGCTCCTCCTAGTGTGCTACAGGAGCCCCTGATCGCATCATCTTGGAGAATGGAGATGGCTTGGGTTGGGAAAGTTTGCAACAGCCAAGAAGAGTAACCAGACAAGCATTTCTATGTCAATGCTCCTTATCTGCAAGGATGTAAATAACATTATTGGATGGCTTTTAGGGATTACAGCAAGTATTGATGTTTTCCTGCAACTTCCATAAAGAAATGCCACTACTGTGTTGACCATACGTAGTTCAGAGAGGTGATGTGGGTGACAAGAGCCTCTGATAGAACAGGCTGAGAAAGATTTCATCTCCCTCTCTTCCTCATTTTGGCAAGGTCACTGAATAGCAGCATAAAATGAACACATAGCATCCTGGAAAAAAGGTATATTTGGTATTAGGCTCTTTACATATGTTGACCTTCTAGTAGTAGCAGTAGAAACAGTCATTTCCTGATCTTTGGAGTTTATGCCTCTGTACCTCAGGAACCTATAACTGAGGAAGAGGTTATTTGCAAGTGTAATTTGCCCTATTTTGACTGCATTCTTAGGGTCAAAAAATAACACTATACATTTACTTCACAGGATTTTGAACTCCATTTTTCTATGGCAATTTAATACTGCCACAGGGAAGTCAACCAATCACTGCACATTAGAGAAAATGCAGCATTGACCCCATTTAAAATGAACTGGTCAATTGAATTTAAATATTTCAAGATTAAGAAATTTATTAACACTACTTAGATGCCATAATGCTGTCTGCATATAATGCAGACCCTGCAAATAGGAAAAAAAGCATTCACTCAGCATGAAGTATGTACTGATCCTTTCAATCAAGTCCTCTCTGTAGTTTCCAGGAATCTTGAGAGCTTGAACACAACTGGAAAATCTCTATTCTTAGTTGTAAATGCACAAGAACTTGCCTGATGTCTATAGCTTAAAACCACAGCCCACAGTGAAAGGTAAAATACTTGGATTAATCAAAGTTTGTACCTTGGTGGGTTTGCTTTTAGAAAAGAAAAAAAGGAGACAGAACACTCTAGTGCAATCTCTTTACTCAAGCTGTTCTATCAGGTTTTCATAACTGCAGCAGAAAACAAGCAAAGCACAACATCACCTCCACTACTCCCTCCCTCTTCCATATTATATCTGGACCTTAAACACCTTCCTCAAACCTTCACTCTCCAGCAAGCCTATATCTGGCACAGACTCCATCTTCCAGTAACCATAGTACATAAAACATTCACAAAAGTCTCTGCCTACCATGTATTCCAAGTACATCCCAGATCAGACACAGCTCACCCCTGCTTCTTTTACCTAAGTGGCCAAAAGAACAAATGCACTTGCCTTAAATAGATACCGATGGTTTCAACCCACAGGTTCAGTGAGATTTGATGAAATTGAGGGGTATCAAAATCACCTGTGTAATTCTGGATTTCTGCCAGTGAGAGGGAAGTAAAATGCGTGATGCAGTAATTGGGAGTATAGGTAATGATCGCCACATGAAGGTCAATGGCAGGCTATTGCCTGAAGGACTGAAAATGTCTGAAATACATATATACTTACCTATATATCTACACAGAAAGGTATGTGCAATGTATTGTATACGCATACATATAAACATATGTAAAAATGATATGTATACATGTTTTCATAACATGATCTTTTTCTAGCAGCCTAGCTTTGCATTGGAAGTAAAATGAGCAGTTGTTATTCCTTCTGATCATTTGATTAACTCATTGCTTACAAATACCTCCCATTCACTTTGCTAAAGGCCATCCATTAGACTTAATGCTGATTTTAAGGCCTGTCATGTTCTTCATGGTTCTTTGCTTTCAAGTAATGTGTTAACAATAGACATTTAAAATCCCTGAATGTTAGATATAAATACCATATTGTATGAACCTGATTGAAAATGCATTATCTGGTAATGGTACACAGAGCCTATTTCGCATCTCTCTCATTCTCAGTCTTTCATTCGAGACCAGATCAGACCAAAAGCTGTGACCGTTTTGTGTAGAACTAATAAACTGTGTAGAATGAACTGTGGTATCGATCCACTGCCTAGGGATAGGTCCCACTACCACAAACGGTATGCACTGTTGCATACAATACTTTGAGAATATAAGCTAGGACCCCGGCTGCAATTATGATTGGGTTGAATTACTAGGGCAGAATTGCTTAAAGCATGATACACTGTTTTGCAAAAGTAAGGTTTGTACTCAGAGCTGTTGCTTCTGTTTACTCCCCATGTAATTGCCTCCAAGAATTTTTCTCTTGGCCCAAACCAAGCTGTCTTTAGCTGCCTGTGAGGCAATGAAGCTTTTCATGCTATCACCTAAGCACCTCCATGGGCATGAGACATGGTGGTGTTGCCACGGAAGCACTGGTCATTTCGAAAGGGCAGGCATCTAGAAGAGCAGCATAAATTCACTTTTAAAAAGAATCTGCATATGATATTGACCTTTGAACTACGAAGGACTGGAAAGGCTGCCACTGTTAATTTGGCACTTAGCTTCATGGTCTGCAGATTATAACAATATCAAACAGGACTGTCTGCTAACAACTGATGGTGTGCAGAGTGTATATGATGTTATAGAAGATCTCTCTTTTGCTCTCTCTTGTGCGAGTTCCCTGGTTTAGTGACCTACTTCATTCCAACAGTTATTTCTACTGAGCAACAAAATTTAAATTTTCTCTTCCGAGTGACAATCAATATAAATACGCTATTGTTATCAGACTGCTTATACACTTATCATAAAAATACATAGGAACTGAACTGTGTACTGAGCACTACATGAACTGTATACAAAGCACTATGCCATGTTTTTATTTGTTTGGTCTATTCAAAGGGTAGAAGAATATGAACTGAGTGCCTAATTAAAATGAAGTGTAACTCATAACAGTTTATTTGCACTGCAGTGCATTTGCCATATTATTCATTACATTGCATTCAGTACCTTACCATTTAGTTATAGTACCCTAGAACTGCCACTTAAAAAGAAGTGTAACATGTTCTTTTATTTGTGTCCAGAGTCTTAACCATCTGCTTTATGGGGCTTCATCAGTTTGCACATCATGCTACTGACTGCAATGAAGCTCTAATTGAACATGTGATTTAACTAATAAAAAGGATCCATGTTTTTTTAGCAGCAGGCAAAACTTAAGTGATTTACTTCTGATAACCTTTCTGTATGTAAAGTTGTATTGGTCTTACTTTTTAATGAGTCCAAAATCAGAAGATAAAATTGTAGTGCCAGCTTTGTTCAGCCTGAAATTGGTCTTGCAGAACTTTAGATTGGGCTGATTTCAACTGGAGATGGAATTCCAGACTCACAGGATGTTTAAGTGCATACATATCACATTTGCAATATTCAAACCATCTCCTCACTGTAGAGTATTTGATTTTAGCTTAAAAAAAAATCCTATTCATCATGTCATACATCAACCTAGCAGCACAGAGATTAAGAGAAGTGACATCTAAGCACAGACAGAATGATGCTGCTCTCTAGGAGGACATATTTCCTCTGGGTCCTTTTCGAAGTTGCAGAGTTTGTACCCACAAGATGACCCAAGGAAACAAAGCTAAGATACAGTACTTACAAGGCACTTAATTTTTGTCATTATTTGAAGACAGAAGCTGATGCCTCAAGTCTGAGCCCAAATTCTGAGAGAAGTCAGGGAGCAAATGCGCACCAGTAAAAGCAAAGTTACCATAAAAAATAATGTTACCCTTGCAAAAATTCACATGTAGTTATATTTATATGTGAATTACTGATCTGATGAAAATCAGTGAGAACATGGCATGATCTAACCAGGTAAAATTTTACTATGTGCATTCTTAATGTTGCAGGAGAATATAAGAGTGGGATAAATTTCATTTTCAGTTGTATTACAAGGATTATGCACTTGCCAGTCTATTTACTGAAATATGGGTGATGCGCTGCTATGTAAATGAAAACTTCTACCCAGGCAAAACTACAGGACATTTAAATTGTCCATGCAGTGTGTACCTACATTTCCTGGGGAATGAGCAAACAGATAGAGTATGGGATAACATATGTCTGCTCTTTACAGCACAAGTACAAGTCTAGGTTGGTTACACTGTGGTTCAGGGGTTAGTTTAGTCCACCATACTGACACCAGCACCAATAAAGTGACAAAATTTTTGCATTATCTACTCCATTCTGCAGTAGAGCATACTTCTGTGGAGAGGTGACCTAATTACACATTGCATGTGTGTGGCAGGTACCATCCTTGTGCCCAGGACATGGAGCAGGTATTTAACGTTGCTCTGTGATTTTCGGTGATGGTACCCCTGTCAGTGCTGCGCAACATGGGCAACCGATGTGAAAGGACCAGAAATGCAAAGAGTCCCACATCTTGCAGGAGCACCCAGCGACCACATGTGGAGAAGAGCTAGAAAGGAGTGATAGGGCAAATGCGTAGGAGAACTCTCCTGAATGGTCTTTACACATGGGTCAAAGAAAGACTTCCCACAGCGACTGCATGCAGCAAAGTGTGTATGTCTTGTGATTTCCTCATCCCTTTGTATTGAGGGATTACTTGAAGTTATTCCTGAATCTGACAGGAGAACTTCCAGAGTTGGGGTGGGAAGAAGATCTTTAAATTGACCCATAGGTTAAAAACCAAAAGAACACCCTCCTCTCCAACAGCTTCTCAGGAAATGTGAGATTGGATAAAATAAAAGGACAACTTTCTAGACTATACGACGCTGCAGCTGTCCCTGTGGCCTATTTTAGCCATATAAGTAGCACTCTATCTTTCCTTGTGGGAGGAGCAGACCACTGAGTGCTTTTCTTAGAATTCTGAAATCCCTACTATGACAAAAAATTTTGGAAGTCAACAGAAGTTTTGCAAGAATAAAACTGGGTAAGAACTCAAAGATTTGAATTGCTAATTACAGAAAAATACCAACTATTGCACTTTTTTGCAGGTAGATTTGTGGGGAAGATTATCCACTCCACATTCGAATCGTGCTGAGGTTGTCTCCCTGTGCATATGCAAAACCTTTGGTCTCGGATCACAAATTCTCTTAGGAATCAGTGTGACATTTCACACACAGGCAGGCCCTCCCTTGTTGACAAAGACCCCTCTATCTATCTTTTTAATTACATTTCTAATCATTCCTCAATTTGTAGTACAAACCCAAGGCAAATGACAGCCGTCCTCTGCAACCAGAATCTTGATGCCGTCGTCTTCACCACCAGATAGGCACACAGACAGCTAGCCTTTGCTCAGCCTGAAGGATTTGTTTTGTTTCTAATTGCATCTGGTTATGACAAACTACTGAATCCAAAATTTAAACCAGAAACCAGCATGATGTGAAAAGACAGCAAATCTGCATAGTCTTTGAAGAACTGTCTTGGAGAGAAAAAAAGTACAAATGCATGTGCAAAGAGTGTGTGGAGTACCCATACTGGCATGGTGAAGGTATTCTAGCAAGGTTGAGGTTTATAGGAACTGTAACCAGACATTAATTTATAGAAACACATTGCTTACTAATGTAAATTAGTGGTGGTATTAAGAGTGTCTCTGGCAAGTAATTATATATTGAAATTTTACAGCAGCACAGAAAATAAGAGAATTTTCCTCAAGTTAAATACATCTTATAAAGGAAATGGTGTGTTACCTCATTCACTAAACATCAAACACATCAGAGGTTGCATAAGCAGTATGAAAAACTAGGTCAAGATGTTTGTTTAAAAATGTTGCATATCTAAATAGGAAGGGGAATTGTTAATCCATGAACAAGGTAGATCACTCTGTTGCAGTCGATTACTTTTTCCTAATTGTTTTATAATTGTTTCCATTGGTACTAAGCATAAAATGTAGGCTTTAATAATTCTACTTTAACAGATCAAGTTAATAATTTCAGGATATCTATTCATTTTTTGAAAAGCCTTTTCAAAACATTTGAATATTGGAGTATTCAAAGAAGTGCAGGCAAATTTTTGTATATGTGATTGGGCACACATGCTTCTCTATTTCTTTAACCAAGCTCATCCCATGTACTTTGCAGCTGCTAGGGAAACCTGCTAGGGAAATTCATACTTCTCAGGTTTTCATATCCCAATCCCATTTTTCACTGTTTTTCTTTCTCTTAAAACTCTTAAGTCTATAGAGAGAAAATGCTGTTGTAAACATGACCCAGATATCCACTTCAAGTCTGGTAGTGATCAAAATTATCATACAGTTTTTGCAATCTGATTTCCAAAGTTCTGCCTGTAATAGCTTCCTTTGTGTTTGTTCCCTTTAAATGTATCTTTTTAGAATATTTATGGACGCTGTTCTCCTTTGGCGGAGTCCTTGCCCTTGTAAAGTAAGCAGCCAGTGTAGCTTAGGATATACCTTGGTATAAATTATTTATTGAAAGCATAAAGTATTGAAGAATATTGTCTTAAACTTTATTCTCTGACAATATAAAAACAAAAGCAAAACATAATCTAATTAAAATGTAGGCTTTATATGAAATGGAAAGAATTTGGTTTCTCTGACTTACGGTATTTCAACCTTTGATAGGCTCTTTTTTTTTAACAAAAGTGAAGTATATTTTCTAGAAAAAGAACAACAGGGATGACTTATTCCTGAAGTAAATATCGAGCCTGTGAAACATAAATAACAAAACTAATGGAAGAGGGATATAGATAAACAAGATTAACAGAAAAGATGAAAGCATAAAAAACATGAGTGTTCTGTGAAAACTCTCCTGGGCTAACTAGAAAAACTTGTCAGAGTGTGCACAGGGAGAAAAGAAATAAAACATTAAAGATCAAACAAAAAGATCCTGAAAATTGGGTACTAATTTCAGGTATTTATGTGTACTAACTAGGTAGCTACAAATGTAAGAATGATCAAAACCTAGAAATAAAATGCCATTTCACATGAAGATTTTGGGATCAGATGCCCTTATCCAGGTTTTACATCATGTCTTGCTCCAGTAATATTTCTATAATCTTGCACATTGGTTGGGTTTGTTGCGTGTTGGGTGCCAGCACAAGAACCCTCCGTGCAACTGATGGGACTTCACTGGGACAGGAATGCAGAGTAGTACGTACTGGTGGGGATGGCCCATGTGCTTCAGCAGCGATGCTGCCACAGGTAAGCCAAGGTTGCAGGAAAAGGTAATTTCAGTCCTTATTTGCTGGGCCAGCGGGGTCTGTCTGTTTGTGGGGGATATTACAGCAACAACCTCTCAGTATTTAAAGGTGCTGGGTAGAGCAGCTATATTCTTTCCCTGGCTGACTGTAAATCCAGTGTGTGAACACCTGGATTTCCTCTGGATCAGTTTAGGGCAGGAGATGCACAGGGTGAGCACTGCACATGGACAGACAGATATTTGGACCTGGTGGCCACTGGCTGGTACTTTTGCTCAATGTGGAGGAAGAGGACTAGGAAGGAAACCAACAGCTCATCCAAAGTGGTTAACTTTGGAAAGCCAAAATGAAGGAAAAACCACTGAATTGTGAATTTTTTAGGTCTTAAATAATCCTCTAAAGCTGTGGCATGAGGGTCTTTCCCTGCAGAGGAGGACACGTATGTGCATTTATGGGCAAAACTAGACTTTCTCTTTCTGGCTTCAAACTAATCCAGTATTCAATGAATAGGCACAAAAACCCAACAAAGGTTTGTTTTAGCCTGGTCACAGGCCAAAGCGCCCTTTCCTATGAGAACACAGCCAAATCAATACCAAAGGACACCTTCCTCGGGCTCTTTAGCAAGAGACCTGCTTGCAACCAGCATGACCTGAGTCTCTGAAACCTCTAAGCGAGCCACCACGCTCCATCCCCAGCTGCCCAGACCAGCGGAGGAGGGAAACTTCACCCACTGCTCAAGCCTGGGAGGTCTCAGCCCCTCTCTGTGGCCCTGTAGAGATGGTGACGTCCTCCTTACAGCAAGCTGAGATCCTTCTGAGCAGCTCCAAAGCAGTTGTCCAGGCTTGACTTTTAAGTTAATTTGATTATAGCATATTTAATTATAGAGTAATATTAATAGTATTGATTTCCTTAGACAAAATATACCCACTAGGGCACTTGGCGGCACTGGTGGTACCACTTGCCTCCCACATCTCCCAAAGGCCACCCAATCTTCCAACCCATCTCCCACAAGGTCAAGTCAGCTGAAGGGAGGAAAACTTCTGTTTCTACAACTCCATCCGTCCATCTGGTAAAAGTAAACGAAAGGCAGAGGTGAGTGGGACAGCTCCGTAGCAGATAATTTATAATACCAAATAGCACATGGACGCAGTTGTAAACCTTTTTGACTTTTGATAGAGCAAAACAAAGCAGAACCACTTCATATGCAAATATATTTGAATTATCTCCATTTGTGATTCCTCAGTTTCTATGCCTGGGACATCATGGCTCTGCTTTCTGTGCTGGGCTCTGCAGATAGGACTTGAACTTAGGTGGACTCCGAGCTCACAGAAGCACATTCCTATTTTGCTGATAAAAAAAATTTAGTAAATGTCAATTCAGAATTAAACTGCACTCCAAATCTTTTGTAAAGCTACATTTAAAATTACTTTATTGCAAGATTAATATCTGAGATATACCCGACTTTTCTTCAATTATTGGAGTTCAGTAAGTCTGAAAAACTCAGAATGAGCTATTTCTGCCTTCTTGGCCAGATCCTTCGATTCCATTATGTTTTGACTTTTCTTCTGTAGTTATGTTTTACTTTCTGTAAAACACCCTTTTTATTACAGCCCCAGTCACCCCTCTACACACAACAGAGCTTAAGTGCCTGATCCTCTTAAATAAATGAAAGTATATCCACTGTGTTTTGATCCAACCCTTAAAAGAGAAATAGCAAAGGATGACTGGGTCATATTGATTTTGTTTCAGCCTCACCAAGCAAGTCCAAACTCATTAGAACAACTCAAATTGCAAAAAGACAAATAACTTTGGGTATGGAATTGCTAGACCAGCCAGTTGCAGCGTGACTTCTACCGCCATACACTGCAGGGTCTCAGTATGTAATGAACAGTGTCGAAAGCAGTGTTGAAACTGCTAGTTTTGGTACCCTTGAGACAGATGGATGAGCCATCTTTGAAAAAGGTCAGATTTGAGAGAGTAGAATGGCTATCACCACCAGCGTGATGAAACGTGGTATATAGAATACACCCAGGTTTGGTATGAGGCAGCTATCACCCGCATGCAGCTTTCAAAAACTTGCAAATCAAAGATGAGTACTTCGAAATCTCCATAATGGTCTATAGTTTTAAGATAATCCAGTGATTACTACTTGATCTGAAGCTTTTAAGAAATGTTGGGCTTTTGTTGAGGTTTCCTTTTTTTGCTTTTGCTGTTCGCTTAATTAGCTTATGGGTTACACTTGCATCCGCCGCCTATGAGGGAATGAGGTGGGCTGTGCGTTTTTACTATCATTAATTACTTCAAGTTCTGCCAAAATGTGTTATCAAAAAAAAAAAAAAAGGGAAGCCATTTCAGCACTTTGAAGGATGTTAGTCATGACTTACACAGATTTTCTCATGGACTGCCTCTATTGTAGATTTTGGCCAGTAAATACAGCATTGAGTTGTAGCTGGAGGGACCTGCCCTTCATTTGCAGCTTCTCCTTGACCCAGTGGGTAACCTGGAGCAGCTCTGTTTCCCCCTAGGGATTTGCATCTGTGGTTCTCTTTGAGATGCACTGGTGTGAATCCCCTGTTAATAACAGCTATAATAATAATCATATATTTGTCATTCTTAACGTGAACAGAGCCAAACCTGCCAGATAACTCATGCTGACGATGCCTGGTTTTCACTGAGCTGGTGACCAAGAAAGGTTCTACTCAGTGTGGATAAAGATGGGCAGATCTGCTGTTTGGTTGTTGTTCCTGCATTGCTGCTCCTTTGACAATTATGTTGATCTTTTTAGATCCTCTCACACGTCAGAATGATGCCCAAGCCTCTGTGCTCCACCTATGGCTGTTTTGGTACACCGTCACTTAAGCTCAGAAAACTTACTCCATCAGTTTGCTCACCTGAGTAAGGACTTTCCACGTTGACCTTTAAGAAACAGCTTTTCCATAAAAGACATTATGATTTATTTAAATGTCTCTGGCTTATTTTGAGGGGGAAAAAAAAGATAAGAAAAGGAAAAAAAATAAAAAGCCTTGATGCAGTGTCAGACCTCAAACCTGGAAGCATTCCTATAGCTGCAGCAATTTGAGACAGCATTTTGCTTAGCTCACGGATTTCATAGGCTAAAACACCCTTGGAAGTACCACCTCTAAATAGCAAAGCTTTCAGAGCTGGCATTTCTGTGCTATCTGTCCTTGTTTCCAGCACGGATTTATCATTCCCAACTGGCACTGAGTATCGCCCAGCAGAGCAAGGTCCTTTCATGCTGCCATCCTCCCTGGAAAGGGTCTGCAGAGCGATCTGCCGGCAGACGCGGACCCTTTCCAAGGGGCTGCTGGCTGGCTCTGCCCATCCTCTGTGCTGACCAGGAGCCGTATGGCCATGTGGAGCGGTACCCGGTGAATACACGGTGGTTCTCCGCAGGGATCACTGCTGCATTAACCACAGCCATGTGGCTTTTGGCTGGCTCCAAGAGCCGGCACAACAAGCTTGCATCTGTCTGCAAACTGCCGCTGAGACATACCTTTGGTCTTGCGGGTCCCCTGTGGGTTAGGCAACTGCCCCTAAAACTGGCACCGAATTGCTATGTACTCTCTAGAGCTACGCTGCTAGGAAGGGCAGAGATAACCCTGCATTACTTATGAGGTTTAAAGTGCTCCTTCTATGGAAAGAAAATAGGTAACATCCAGCAAATACTAATCCAGATGCTATGGTTAAAGAAAATATTTTGGCGTTTAATAGTTACAATAAAATGTTATCATACAATAATCATAATAAATAATACAAGAAGTAATGTACTGAATAGTTTTTACTTTTTAATTATCCATCCATATAGACATAAATATGTAAAGTGGGAGATGATCATAGCCTCATCTCTTGTGGGTGAGAAACACACAAAAATGCTAAATAAATGAATATAAACTGCCAAGCTTGGCTGCAGGAATTAAAAGAAATCCAGATTTTATGCATTGGGATGTTCAACAGAGTTATTTAAAATTCATGCCTAGTTAATAATAAATACATTTCACAATTAATATTGGAGACCAGTTGAAAAACTAGATCTGAGGACAAAATCATACTGTGTGAACCTGAATCATCACAAAGGCGTGTATCAGATGATGAAGGGAGAACCTGGCAAAAGTCAAAGCCATTGGGTTGCCATGTGATGCTTTGGGGAAAGGAGAAGTAGTAAAGGAAACATAGAGAGAGATACCTTTCCTTTAAAGACTGCTAAAATCCTGATTGCCCTTGAAGCCAACGGAAAAACAATATGCCTCTGGTTTGCTCAAATTTCACCAGATAAGAATAAAAAGGGTGTGATTCTGCTCTCTCTTTGGTCTTTTGCGGGTTTACTCCTGGGGACATCAGAAGGGCTTTCTCAGATTTATATCAATATGAAATCAAACTCCCTCCTGGTCTAATCAGGACATCCAATTAGACATTTCAATATCTTGACTTTTAAATAGTTGAAATGGAAGTGGTGTAAACATATCTTCCACAATCTAAGAGCACAAAAACTCTCTTCGGTGGCCATAATCCACACACCACAGTGTACCACTATTGCATGAAAATGGCAGTATAAATTATAAAACACATTAGTATTACCAAATTATATCAGACAACTCTTTTTTCCAATATCTGATATATAACAAAATATAATTATTATTTTCTCAACACCTTGAAACATCTGGGTATTAATTTGTGAATATAATAATTAAAACAGCTTGTCCAAAACTTAGAATAGATCCTCGGATATAATTAGTGCTTCTATTGACCTTAACGAAGGAAGGGGTTTTAAACATACTATAAAATATAACCCTTTCTTTCAAAAGGATCTCAGAAAAAACAGAAAAAAAAATAGAAAAAGAAGGGAAGAAAGCAAATATTCCCTACAACATTTAGCTTGGAATCAGAGAGTTTAAGGCCTGGTTCACAAGGTATTTAAAAGTGTATGTAATCTAAATGTGGAGTAATCCAATCTACTTTATTTAACCAGTTTTAGTCATTCGCCAAACCACAGCCAGACAGAACTGGAGCTGCATCCAGCTATGCTGGTCTCCATTTCATGATCTCAGGACCACCAGTCCTGCCAGAAGCATTTGGAGCATCACTGAGCTTGGCTGTGTCAGGAACTCCTATGTACTGCAATCATCGCTGGTACAGCAATACACAGTAAGTATGAAGCCTAAAGAAATGCAGTTTCTCCTCTCAGATACCTCACCTATGTCCTTTCTCTCTGAGATTATGTGGCAAAAAGAAGTCTTTATGACTTTGATAATGCTACTATTGCCTTAGTAATTGGAAACCAAGGCCATCGGGAAATGATACAGCTAATACAGAATAGAGTTAATGAACCAATCTGTCCTCTGTACTGGGGTTTTGGTTCACAGAGCAGGAGGACTATGAATGTTTATAGTGCATTAGTCTCATCTGGTTATCAGTGACAGGTGTCAGTCACTGCTATCTACTGGCCTTCCTTTCCCTCTATAGGAGAAAATTACCCTCACTCCAGCATTCAAGGGAGGACACTGCAGTGCCATGTAAAATGCAATGTATGTTTTTATTCATTTTCAACTTGGCCTCCCAAGAGTAATAAGATAAAAATGAGTCGCACAAGGGTCAAATATATGTGTTAGAATGCAATTCACATGATTTCCCGCTTTGTCTGCGTTGAGTTTGGAAACCTAACAGTTTTTATTGTGTGACCTTTGGTACCAGCATACACAGGGAAAGGAACTGAGAGTGCTTGGGTATACTCTAGGTTGTGCTGGGAAAGAAGCTGGCTTTTTGCCGTGTGATTGAAAAATACTGTGTTATGTCTCAGACGGAACTGTTTTTCCATTGCCACAACTGCCCAGGCTCCTTATTGGAAATTATCTATGGTTCTTTGTATGGAGGGCAGGGAGGGGAAAACTTCACCAGGACAGTGATGGCAAGACCCTGCTACCACCCCTCCTGCCCTTTGGGGACCTGCAGCATTTACTTCAGATCTTTGGGGTTGGCTGCACAGGTAGGAAAGGACCATGCACTTCTCAAAGCTTTTCAGGGGTGACTTTGAATTATTTTTTCCCTAGTTGGCTATGCTGTGTGAAGGTAACCATTTTCTTAATCTAGGTAAAGTAGGATGCAACACTATCACATGATGTAGCTGGCTGATCCCTCCTTTTCGTTCCTTGGCTTGCCATCACCAGTGTTTACACAGGCATGTATACCCATGGCCTTTCCTGGTAACATGGCGTATATATTCGTGTGCTACTCCTGACTATGTAACACAGCCTGTTTTGATGGGTAATTGCTTCGTCTTCAGTGAGTGAGTATGGAGGTATATTGCAAATTGTTCTTGCAAAAAAAGGAAAGGAAAAGGCACCTTGAAGTGTTGTGAAAAGAGACAGTTTAAGGACCTGAAAATTGTGTGAAATGAATTAGTAAGAGCCTGGGTGAGAAAGCTCACGACAAACTGTTCCCCCAGTTTCGGCTGCACTTCCTCACCGTGCAGCGTGAACCTAGACAGGAGTGCCAACAGCTAGAGCTCACTCTCCTTTTACCTGCCGAAAATTGCTGTACCTAACACTCAATTTCTGTGCCAAACTGCCTTGGAAAAAAAAAAATCTCAAATACAAAGCCACCGCAAGGAAATGCTTTTATGTTCCGTATTCCTGCAATTGTTTTTAATCTTGCTTGATTGCTTCTGGGTAGAGAGGAGACACGGATTTCTCCCCTGTTGTTTAGATACAGAGGAGAAGATTTCTGAAGTGAACTACCCGCTTTAAGTTTCTGTTCTTTACAGGAACCCTCTGTGGATTAGAGACACAAGAAGAAGCGGACTTGATGCCAGCAGCCCCAGAGAGGTCAGTCCCGTCCTGTCCCCCAGCTCGCTCGCGCAGCAGGAAGGCGGTGCAGCTGCTCCTGAGAGGTCTCCAGCAGCACTGGCTGAGCATTTCCTTATAGTCTCATCAAGTATTTTCTTTACTGAAATCATCTAGAGATATCAGCAAGTTTGCTGACGACACCCAGCTGTGCGGTGCGGTCGACACCCTGGAGGGAAGGGATGCCATCCACAGGGACCTGGACAGGCTGGAGAGGTGGGCCTGTGTGAACCCCATGAACTTCAAGATCAAGTGCAAGGTCCTGCTCCCGGGTTGGGAAAATCCCAAGTGCAAATACAGGCTGGGTGG
>NW_009637609.1:0-1889 GCF_000690535.1 Cariama cristata | reverse complement strand
ATTGGCTTATTGCACGCCAGGCACGAATCCTCTCTTTGGACAACACAACCCTGAAATTGCTTAAGGTTGCTGCCAGCATAGAACTGATGGAGAAAAATTTGTTTAAGTAATTCCATTCAATTATTAAAACCAAAATGTTCTATTGATATCTCTACATGCCTTTCCCTTGATGTCAAAATCTTTATGGTTGTAATTTCTAACAAAGATAACGAACTGATATAAAACATTTTAAGTAGAATGGTTCTTGACAGGACAATAGGACAAAAGGAACAAGTAGATCTGAAACCAGGAACCAGAAAACTTTACTGGGTTGATTGCCCAAGAAACTTGCCTATACTGCATGAATTAGCTAGAAACGTGTCCTTAGGTGAACTTAGCTCATTATAATATGAAAACCACACCTCCAATACTAAAGCTACCCACCTCCAAGTAAAGACCCCTATCCACTGAATATGCACAGTCCATTCCAAATACACTGTAACTTTAATTGGAGACAAGAAAAAGTTAAGCCAATCACAAATCAGCCAAGTAGTGATGTAGATTCATTATGCAAATATTACCTGGATAGAATTGTATAAATATGCATGTCTTCTTGACTTGTGAGTGGCAACTTTGTGGGATCACCCCTAGCACCCCTTTCTGTGCAGAACTGCTAAAAAATACCTAATACCTCGACTCTGTGTGTTATTGGCTTGCACACCATGTAAACGACCCTGATTTTAGGGACAAAAATCTTGCAGTGGAGAAATATTTTTATATTTATTTTTAATATAACTCCCTCCTCTAACCTGCACTACCAAATTGGTAGTGCATTATTTATGGGAAAATATTAGCTTATAGTCGTTTTGGTTTGTTTTAGTTTGGTTTTACACCAGACAATACACTTAAATCCAAAGAGCAGTAGATTGAATATGATGAGATAAGATTTTATTAAAAGTCTGAGGAAGCTTGAGTTGTTTTTAGAAATTGGTACATCACTTGGACACATGCCAGAATATTTTATTTAAGTATATATTATTGACATTTTGACTAAGGATATACTTAATTATTTTGAATTAGGTCCTTAATTGTGAATGAAAGTCTATTAAAATGTGAGAGATGAACAGAGCCTTCTCTGTTACTCTGGGGTTTGTCATTCTGTCATAATTTTACACCCTCTGTTTCATCCAAAAATAGCCTAAATGTAGTGACATTTTCAGGAAAAGAAATAAGCCTGCTAAGTGTGTTGGAGGCTGCTGATAGCTTGATTTGAAAGCAGTGAAAGATACAGATAAATTCTTCCAAAAGTATTTGTCTGGCTTTATTTGCATCTGAACGATCATAGAAAGTTTCTGAGAAACTCCTTTAGCACTGTATGTTAAGACATTAAGAAGCTCTAGTCATCCAGATAGTTATTAACTGACTAAGTAAACACAATAGCAGCACAGAATAAAAGTTTAAAAACCAACCAACCAACCAAAAAAAACTCAAACCAAACCCCCATAACCAAGAATAATTTTACCTCTTTTGTTACTAATCACCTCAAAATAGATTTTTTCAATTAAATACTACGTTCAAATTAGTAGTAAGATTTACAAAACAGAAGTGACATAGTGTAAAAGAAATTAACAAATGATTCTGTGTGTTTTGGATATTTACTACTACTTATCTGTTTCATAAAAAAACTCTCTTTTAAGCAAGGACTAAAATTTTATCCAATTTGCCTAACTTCTTAGGTGGCAATTAGCAAAAGGGGGTTACTTATAAGAGTCCTATAAATCTTGAACACCTAGGGGCTACTCAGACTCTTTGGAAATATAACTACCTTGATCATTGTCTCCCACATTTATGGACATGATCTAATAATTAGTATGTATTACTACTGAAGTACTGTTATTATAGTAATATAT
>NW_009637608.1:0-31643 GCF_000690535.1 Cariama cristata | reverse complement strand
AGCCCCAGGTCCAGCCCGTCCCCCCCGGCACGTTTAACTCCATCTTTCCCTCCATCTCTTCCATGTCTGCGTTCATCACGCGACCCCACAGGTACTCATTTGTTTTCCTTTTTTTTTTTTCCCCCAAGCCCTCAGACAAGCCCTCTGAAGTTCAGTCACTCAAGGTGTCGCACCCTCGGGGACGTTAATTTGATCCCTGATGCTGAAACAGTACCAGGAGTAGCTGACTGTACTGCTTTCTCCTCCGGAGCTTGCCATGGCATTATCAGGAAAACCCAATAGGAGGCCGAGATAAGTGTATGGATAGAAAAGTTTGTTTACGCTTAGCCTTGGTGTGATGGAGTGGATGCTCCTTGAAAGAAGCATTTCAAGGACCTGGAGGGCTCCTGTTATTGAATCCTCAGTGCTGTGACTCAGTGTGTGGCAAGGGCTGTAAATCCTCCGAGAGCTGTTTTCGTTCCTAGATGCTCTTAACACACAGCAACAGTGGCAAGAAATGTCTCCATCTTTTCCTCTGCAGCTGGAGCTGGCTTCTATTAGCCAAGCCTTGTGGTGCCTACGTTAGGTTACTACCTAGCAATTTGCTAGGAAGAATGAAGACTAGAAAAGCAGCTTCAGTGCAGAAAAATATGAAACAGCAGATCTGCTGTGTAAGGGAGACATTAGAGGGATGGTTTTTTAAGCATATCAGTTGAGAGGAGCTGTTGCACTGGTAGTTAGGGTTTTCTCTGCAATTGCAGGTCAGCTTCAAGGTCCCCGTCTTCAAAGGAGATTAGCAGGGGAACCAGGTTAATTGCTCAGTCATCGTTAGGTCTGTCTCTCCTCCCTCCTTCCTAAGGATGATCAACAAGCATGGTCAGGTTTCTCGAGCCCAGCATCGATTCCTGGGAAAGGAGGGCAAGGTATGCAACACACAGTAACCTGAAAGGGGGACTCCCCCCTGCAGTCATACTCTCCGTCCAGAAAGGAAACTGCTAAACTGACTGACAGCATCATAATCAACACTGAATCTCTCAGAAAGACAAACTTCCACGGTCCTGTTCAATATTCTTCCTAACCACTCTGGTACTGCGTATGCAGAGACTAAACGGATGGAAACAGGCAAAGTCACAAGCAGAGCAAATCATTGGTGGAATCTAAGGACTAGATGTGAAATATTTCAGTTTCTTCGCCTTGCACTGAGACCTCCTGACAAAGATGATTGTGAGGTGGTGAAGACACTTTTGTCATTTCTGCCAGTATAAAAGCCTCGGTCGTTGTTGGGATTGAAATACTGACAAGCTACCAATTCCCTTGCTCAGTATGAGGTAACTATCGATGAAGTTTGCCACACAACTGCCACTTAAATAAGGCAGAAACACCAGTCAAATGCTTTGAACAGTGAAATGAATGCACACAGTGCATATCTTGACTTGGCATTAAATATGTGAGAGGTCAGCATCAATTAAGTACTTTCAATTAACTACATGAAATTGAAGTACATTTCAACTCCCCAAAGATAAAGATTTTTAAAAAGGTAGAGCAATGCTTGTCTTGCATGGTCCCAACGGTACTCCCATGTGGTTTTTATACAGAAATTCCTGTATTTCTAAGAAGTATGGCGTAGCTTTCAAAGCATTGGTACCACTGACCGCTATAATGCATTTACAGGTGGAGATACCTGACAGTCACACTGATGCCATCGTTTGCCTAATAGCTGGTGTAGAATGCAACCTTTAAAAAACAAAACTAAACAAAATAAATAGCAAACTCAACTATGGGATGGGCAATTACAGAATTTGAGCATCATCGCTGGAGAAGTCTCATCTGTCACAGTTGGGTTGTCTGTCACTTCTGAGCAGCACAGGGCAACTCAAGTACGTGTCACTGAAGTGCCGTTACCTCCCTGCATCGTCTCCTGATGTTCCTGGCTTTTTTGTCTTTTCCATTCTGAAGCATCAAAGTTACTATGGGAACAAGCAATGGCATTTATTTATGTAGAGATTGGTGAGCCCCACCCCTGCATGCGGTGTGAAGCCAGTCTCCATCAATGGTGTGACCTACAGCTGGCGGAGCAGATCCCTGGGGAAGGACGCCCTGCAGCAGGGCACGGGTGAGGGCAGAATGAGACCTTGCTGAGCACGACCCCGGAGAGGGGCTCTAGGAGCAGAGGCAAATGGCTCTGAGAGGAAGGAGACTTGTAACTGCTTCTGCTGTTGCTGAGAGTGGGGAGCCAGCAGCTTTCCTACAGCCAGAGGAGCTGATGAGACATCGGACTCAGGGGAGAAATATTTTGGACACGGCACAGTGACATTCCATTCCTTCTCCACACTGTGGGGAAGAGTGGGAGTGTGAGCTCCAGCACTGCCAGTGATTCCTTGAAGGCCAACGTGGCATAGGAAGAATTTTGTATATGGTGGCATGAGGATACAGGGTCTATTTAATTTAAATTTGCCTTAATTTTTAAGACTTGCTGAGTTTTTTTTGCCAAGAGGATAGACTTCAGTAACAAAATAACTATAGGAAAAATCTGCAGACACTCGTGTAATGTTGGAAATTTAAAAATTGGGTGGATGATAGTAAGTAGCAGACAAAAGCACTCAAACTGGTAAAGCATTAGATAGGTCTTGCACCATTTTGTTTATTTAGGTAGACTTGGATATCAAATTGCATCAGCATTTTGACTGAAGAGGAAGTTCAGTGATGAGAACTGGAACAGCATAAACCCAGAACTGCCTGAGTTTAGAAGCTATGAAATTAGGGGGACAATTCCTTCTACGTAGCCCAGAACTTTCCAAAAATGATTAACTGGGTTTGTTTGTCCTAATTTTTGACTGGCCAGTCTGAGACCTTACGAAAATAGGAAGAATTCGCAATTCAGAAAACACAGCTCACCCTCTGTAACTTGATAATTATAAAAAATATCTCCAGCTGGACACCTCTGGGTATTCAGCCATTCTGGTAAGTAGTGCCATCGTAATGCAACTGAGCACTAGTATTTATTTATAGCACTGATTTTTAAAAATGAATTCTGAAACACTTCTGCCCTGTATTAGCTGATATGTGTTTTTATAACCTGTAAAGGCACTTGTATGTAAATAACCTGTATAGGAGATTGCATTCTTTTCTCATGTGTCCTTTTCTCTGTGTAATTTCTTTCCTTCTCCATTACTCAGAGGACAAGCAGGGATGAAAAGAATAAATCAGAATTATCATTCTTGCAAAATAACAGGCTGAAAAAGCATTGTCTCAGTAATTTCCATACAGAGACGGAACTTTGTCGTGTAAGAAATTGGATGGAAACCATAACTTTCTATTACATGAGCCTTGGTATTTTTAGCTAGAATGAGAGGACAAATGATGAATTCAAGAGAGACGCAGAGCCCAAAGCACGACCATTTGTGCTGCAGCTCACGCCTGTTAGAAAGAAGAAAGAACAACATTCTGCTAATAAGAACAACAGAAGTTTCTACAGCTAGAACAGATCTCACCTGATCCTCAGAGCTATAGTGACAGTTTTAAACTCCCTCCGAAGGCAGTCCCGCCTACAGCTAGGCCAGTGACTATGTGGGACGGCAGGCGATACGAAGCTGGGAAGTGGTTTCTGAGAACTGCTAGTGCTAGTACCTGATGGCGAGCGGATGGCTTAGCACATCAGTGATTTTAGAGCCCTAAGCCAGATACTTGGAAAATTCCGACATGGTGGAGCCCCAAACCACCACAGGCGTTACCATTTGGAGAGCAGAAAGGCTTTAAGATGGGCCCAGTCCAAAAAAAAAAAAAAGGGGGGGGCAACTGTTGCTCCACCAAACAGCTCCAGTCTTGACGCGGTTTGTCCAGATGAAAGAATGACACTTTCTACTTGAGTTTAGGTCTGAGTGTTTTAAGTACCATGAGGCTAAGCACTAAACATCTGCAGTCTACACTTCTCTTCCCTTTCAGACAACTTTCACCAGTTGTCTAAATCCAGGTGAAGAGAGAAAAAACTGGAAGTTTCTGCAGGTTTAGTGAAGGTTTCTAAGCTTGCTCTCATGTCTGAGGTGCCTTCTGGACCAAGAATAATTTTTCTTGTGTCATCACCCCCCCATCTCATAAAGACACTCCAAAATCCACAATTTATTATATGCATTGCCCCAAAAAAGCATCTTTTAGTTTATTTTGAAAACATGAGGTATGCATTCTAACCGTAGGCTAGCTTTCCACAGGAAGAAATGAAAACATCTCCTATGAGCCCATAACGTCAGTAAAAGTGACTATTTAGCAGAAAGCGTTATTATCAACTGATACAGGCACAATACTAGGTATGACAGATCATTGTCCACACCCGATTGTTTCTCGTGGCTCTGTCCCACAGTGCACTGTTTGCACTGCCAAAATGAACAAAAAAGGATGTGTTTACAATTACTTTTGAAATCTTCATTGAGGATGATTCCGGTTTCCTTGTACAATAGCCGTGCCAGAGACAAGTATGGAAAACGTGAAGTGTCAGAACAAGGGTACTGTCTCTGTACTTTCTTGCCTACAGAGAGGCATCCAGACTCACAGCTAATTTCACAGTTTATCTTGAAAACACTTCAGAATTTTTTATTCTTGTCCCTCTAGCCACATATCATCTTTGCCAGTGCCTGGCAGAGGATGCTTAAGGAAAAGTATGATCTTAGAGAATTTGTTAATCAGCATCCCCTCCGATGCTCTGCAAGAGAGAAAATGGCCGTAGTGAACCAGCCCAGAAAGTGCAGTTAATGATCACACAGGCACAAGTATGCCAGTGGGCAAGCATATATATATATATGTGCTATATACTAGAGAGAGAAAGGGAGCATCCAACAGTATCAGATCTGTTATCTTTATATCCAGATGATCTGTGACAGTTTTTCATCTTTAGTATCCAGGGTACCTGCTAGCAAGGCCCCCTAGTTTGGTGACGCAGCCTATGAAGCATCTTCTGTCCTGTTCCTTGCATAGAAGTGGCAATGAGCAACTTCCAAAGCCATCGTTGGTGTGGTGTTTATGAACAGCACAGTATGTGTATCAGGTACTGGTGGGCTGCTGCCAGGAAGTCAGGATATGCTGGCATTTTGCATTTTTATGAAAATAAATCAATGAGTCAAAATCAGTTTTCAAAGCTTACGTATCTTGAAACTGTAAATAAATTTCCCATCACAGAAAGTCAAGTATTAGGAAGAAGCAGGATCTCCAGCTCCTGCAGATTATTTCCCCCACCCAGACATCTGCTTGAACATTACATTTTAGCTGTGAACGTCTCTCTGTCATGCCTGTAAGAGTTTCCAAGTTGAAAGGGGTAACTGTACATCTGTTCTTTACTCCAAAAGCAGGAGGTAATGGGAACATTTCTGTGAAAATTATTTGATGGTCTATGTGAACCCACAGAGGCAGAAGAGAGATTACTGAAGAATTTTAGGTAGATCCCAATACGTACTCTTTGGCTCAGCCTCTTGCCTGCTGAGGTAGAACAATAACAATATAGATTATTCCCTTTATAAAAAGTAGGTCACCACAGCTTTTTTTTTTTTCAGAAAGGTTAAGACAAGCTTTATTTTAACATACAAATCAGATTTGTGTACAAGGCAAAAATATACCCCTACAGTGGTAGGCATATTGGGTCTCCAGACAGCACATGTAGCCACTTGCGCTACAGTAATCCTGAGATATGGAAACAAAGTCCTAAAAATCTTTCTAAAAAAGGCCAAAATGTGTCTTTTTAATTCACCCTTGCTACAATCACCTCCATTTGGGACTTAAGAAAAGAAATGATCTACAAGCCAAATACCCAAGATACTTGTCTAATTCCCTGCTGTCATCTGGGTACAGTAGCAAGAGCACTTGGGAAACAAGTCAAGAGATGCAAATATGCAATGTTACTTCATTAACACTGAATGTAGAAGAACGGTAAGATATTTTTGCTACCTTCAACTACTACTGTCTTCACAAACTGCGTGGTCAGTGTGTCAAGCTTACACATCCTATGAACTTAAAAGTTCTCTACATTGTGTGTTGTTACTTAAAAAAAATATTTAACTTACTTTGCTTCCTTTCACCATGAAGTTATATGCAACATAGAAATATTTTTAAAAGCTTATAAAAGCAATAGAACTGCAGACATTTAAAGTCCTGTCCCTAGTATTAAAGACTACTTGAACACCCTCATTTTGCTACAAGATTGTATTTGTCATTAACTGACATGAAAAAAAGGAACAGTCTTTTTTTTTAAAAAAAAAAGTTAAAGATAGGGAAAAGGTATAGATAGGTTGGGTTGGTTTTGGTTTTTTTTTAGTTTTACAACATATAAAAATAAGTTACGCTATATATTATGGCTTTCTCATTTAGTAGAAGAGTGCCATCATGGATTTAAACACTAGATGTTGTAACTAATTAACTCACCATGTTCTCAGTCTTTCCTTGTTGAGTTTTAATGATGGTGTGAAAAGAAATAACCAAGTATTAGTGGGGAAATTAAGGAGCCTCCAGAACAATTATAAATAGCAAGAAGCACGTGAAGAAATCTTCGAGAGAAAATTTTAATTTAATTTAAAAATTTAGTTTTTAAATTAAATTTAAAATTGAAGTTTTGATCTCTTGACACAAATAAAGGCCAAGCCAAACCTCCCATGAACTTCAGCAGAGTCAGGACTTCATGCTGAGCTTCATTTACACACAAGTATGATGCCATTATGCTATTGAAGTAATGATTTCTCTTTAATGTTTGCTATGTTAATCATACAACTAAGATACTAGTTAGATGTGGTATGTAGCTATCTCAAAAAGGGTACAATAACACTAAACTGAGAAGATTCAAAATTACAACACAACTGCTCAATATTAAGTTTCAGACTTGTGAATACAGTAAGAAAAGATCATGGCACTGAACTTGGGAATATTTTCAAGCTCTAGTTTTACTCAGGATAGAAGAGCTGCCAGTTGAATAAAGTTAACTGAATACCATACTCCAGCTCCTCATAAACAAGGCTCCACGTCATGCAGCAGATGAGCTTTCTCTCCCCTTTTTCTCCAAGAAAAGTATCTGAAAGGCAAGCTATAGTGATTGTTTCCAACAGCAGTAAAATAAAGAAGCAGATAGAAATGTAGGTATATCAAAAAATTCTTACAGAAAAGGCATCCGTCCTGGTTTGATTTTGTTTACAAAAAGGCACTTCACATATTGCTAAAATTCTGATAATGTACTTATCCTTTTAGTTTTTCCTGTTATGAGGACGTATTTCAAGGTGGATAGCATGAGTAGGCAAATATTCTTTATACAGGGTTTCTCTGTTACAAATTTTATAGTTACATATAGTATCTTACATCATTTATTTAGAAGAAAAGATTCATGTTCAAAATAATAGCAGGTCTTCACACAATACTTCACTGATGCTGGATGATGTCATCAGCAACACTCCACCTGTAGTGAGTTCATGCTAATAAAATTAGCAGTGTAAATCTTTCAGAAGTGAGTCCTCAGTCTTTTGTTTTCCTCTCGTAGTCTCTCAATTTCAGCTACTAAGCTTTCATTTACGGAGTATCTTTCAAGTAAAGCGTGCATTTCATTCTAGAGAAAAGAAAAAAAGTCCCAATCAGTAGCTATAATTATTCCAGTTTTAGCCTATCCATTTTCATATCCCTTTTGAAAAATTAAATAATATAGATAATACTGTTTTCAAAAATTTTTGATAAGAAAAGATAGATTTTTTTTTCATGCAGGCATACAGTATTTTGATCATTAATACATTAGTGAATATTTTATCAAAGGATACTTTGCACTTCTTCAGGATGAGAATCTACTAATGCAGGTTCCATTAAATGTTCAGTACCCAAACAAGGTCTTTTTTAAGGCAGATCAAAAGAACAAAGATTCATAAAAAGTAAAAAAGTAAAAGAACACAGTTCAGTCTGCAGGCAGTACCTGGAAGTGAAGCTTTCTACGTTAATTCTATCTATCTCCTCCTCACCCTAGCCCTTGGTCCTTTCCAAAAGGACAGTTGAATGTTTCCCTTTTGGCTTTCTGTAACTCCTGAAATATGGAATTCATGATACCTACCCAACACATATGTTCCCTTTATTTACCAAGCGAAAACCAGTTTAACAGACTCCAATCCATAGTTTCCCCCTCCTTCACATCCAGTCTTCCCTTTCTTGCTCTTAATAAGCAAAATGGAATTTCAGTTTTGAGATAAGAAGTTGGCATGCCTTGGTATTATTAAAAATGAAAACTGAACGTATTTCCCATCTTGCTCTTTGTACATACCAACTGCATATGGAATTGCTTGATCATCTCCACTTGCAAATTCACAATATCTCGATGGCACGCTTCTCTGGGGAAGAATTGCAAAAGGACAATGCTTAGTTTTATTTAGGACGCAGGAATTCTCTCCAGTCCTCAGCACTCAGAACTCCACAATTCCTCACCTTCATGACAGCGTTAAACAAGAGTCCCAAAACCCTTAAGCCATGAAACATACTCCTCTACTGCTTATTTTCTGGAATACTTCTGTTATGACATTGACTTTCATAAGTACCATTTTTTCGGTGTACAAAAAGACGTAGGATCTTTTCTGTTTAGAAGTATAGATATATATATGGCGATATCAAGATTGGTTTTTTCACTTGCAAGCTGTAAAATTCTCTCATTCTTACCATTCAAAGCTGATTTTCAATCCCTCGACCACAAGTACCACAGAGAAAGATATTTATCTGTAACTGAAGATAGAGCTTTTCAGTACATCACTTTCAGCGTTCTTTTGTGAAAGGGCCCAAACCATCATCTGTGATAAGCGATACGTTATCCTCAAGCCCACTGAATGCTCCGGGTTCATCTACATAATAAGCAGTGGCAGTGTTGTCCATGAATTTACCTGAATTTGTCACTTCACATGCTGAGGAAGAATGAGAACAGCTCACAAAAAAGTGGGCAAGCTCATATGTTCTTCCTGAACAGCACATCACAGAGCAATCGTCCGAGACCAAATATTGTGCTATGGGTACCACCAGCCTGAGAAAGTAAGGCATTTCTTAAGCAGACACACACAGATCTTACTTCATTCTCCTTTCCTAAAACATATAGCAAACCAAAGGGAATATATCCTTCACTTTCTATTTCCACCGGTTATTGTGCTTCAGAACTCCTGCTGGAGGCAAACAATCTTCTTCCAGTGTATCGAGCGTAGATGCCAGCTGGCAGCTTAGAAACCCAAAGATGTAGGTTATCTCCCAAAGACAGAAAAGTCAAGAAACAAGCAGCTTTTTGGAAACAAAGGAGTTATATATTCCTCCTGGTCCTTTTCTAAGGCCCTTGGTTTTTTCCCCATTATTGGAAGAGGAATGGATTTCAGGTAAGAGCGATAAAAAACTCTTTCCTCAGATTCCAGGTGGTGAAAGGTATTTGTATCAACAAGCAGCTTGCAACAGCTCCCTTCCCTCTTACCAACCTCAGTACAAACCATCTGTTACCTCCAGTTTGAACGTATCCACAATTTACAACTGGGAAAAGGACCAGCAGAGCCTTCCGGCCACCCCAAGAAGAGAAACACAATCTCCCAGGCTCCAGACCTCAGATACTGGAAGTCCAGGACAGAGGCATACCTTCCAACACTGGGATGCCTGAACACAGACTTTAAAGAAAAAGCATCTGCAACCCATAGATGGCATTTTAAGTCACGTCAAAATTTTTAATCAGTTGTGTGATTAACGCCAAAAAAATCCCAGGGAAGTTTTACTATACTATATTCTTATTTAAAGACATTTAATAACATTCAGTGTATTTTTCTGTTGGCAGACAGAGAACAGCCATAGCACACTGACCTACTACGCTAGTTTTGTATTGCTTTTTGTCATCACGACAGCAATACCTCCCCTGCCTGGGAATCCTTCTCCCCTCCACCATTTCAGTCAACCTACTTCATCTTAAAACACGGGTTGGGAAGTGATCCTCGAGATAAAATTCCCTCAACTGCTCCACCCCCTTCAAACTCCACTCTAAATCCATGCTAATTGGACTGACTTCTTTCATGCCAAGTGGAGTGTTAGATATCCACAAACACAAAGTAATCTGACACCAACCATCACTTACAACACAGACATTATTTTAATGTAAAGCTTCACCAGTAGAAATACACACAGTATATTACTTTGTAAGTGCCAAGCTGACAACAGGCAAAGCCAATACAAGTCAACTGTCCAGATCAAACTCTCTACAGAGTTGGATTTAACAGAAATTCCTGCAGCTGGGACAGGGGATGAGAGGAGAGGGAAAGAAACCAGCACAAGGCTTCATGAAAGCAGTAAGGACCTTGTTATGCAGATAAATTTACCCTCCAAGAAGTATTCAAACACTCATTCTGAAAACATGTTAGTAATGCCATGCATTAACAGCCCTCAGAGACATCCGTCTAATTAGCCAGAGCTGTTAAAACAAAGTTTCATACCTAGATTTCCAAGATTAGGGCTATTAATGGTATCATTTTCTAATGCAAGTAGAAATTTGTTAAAGAAGATGCTAAACCATCTTACTAAGAACATAAAGTCATTGAAAACAAAAGTGTTCTGCATGAATACCAGTACCTGAAGTCATCCATTGTTTCTTGTATCATATTCTGAATGAAGTTTATTTGGATTGATGTCAGAGGTGCATTCGCTCTGCTACTCCCAATGGTTTCTACTATTTTTTCTGACAATGAACTTGCAACTCCAGCAGTGACAGGTGATGTTATTTTTGGACCTTTACAATTAAAAATAAAGTTAAATAAATAAAAACCCTCTTGTACTCCTTTATACAGCCTTAAAAAAAATTTTTTTTGTCTTGAGGCTTGTCAATATTGCATCTCAAATATTACTTGGTAAAAAAAATAAATTAGATTTAGAATGATTTTTTTAGAGGCAACTAGAGATGTTCTAGGAGGGCTGACTGGATTTACAGAAGAATCAAGACCAGATGTTCTGTTTTAATTCTAAGGCTGTTTTACCAGGTTTCACATCAGTTCACAATCTACCACGCCCAAAACTGGGGCAAAATGGTGAACTTACTTGTTGAGGTAGTACCATTTACTGGTAGATCACATGCAGGATGAGCCTGAATATTCTTCACTAGTTTCTCATTTGTATCAGGAGCCTTTACAGCAGTGGATGATGATGGAGGACTTAAAGTTACAGATTCTGCACTTGATGAGGTTGATTTTGAAAGCTGACAATAAAAATAATAATTGTTTTAAAAAAGACAAACTACTTATTACAATTATCTAATTAAACTTGAAGACTAATTTTTCAGGAATGTACTTTCAAACATTTTTTGATTGCGGAATCTACTCACAGATATATGCTTTTCATTTTCTAGCAAGCCATCTTAAAAACTGATTGCTAAAATATTCGAAATTGCCTCAAGTGTGCACACACAGAAAGGAGTGCAAAAGGCAGGGGCCTCTTAATTGTCACATCAAACATTTTGTGGCAAAGTTGTAAACACCGTTCCTAGTAAACTCAGACTTCTCAAAAAGCAACACAAAAGAAGCAGAAGCATATCAAAGATATCTGAAGAAGGCAGAACATGGAGATGGAGAACAGGGAAAGAAGAGGGTCAAACTGACCTAATAAATGACAAACAATTATATTGATACAACCAATTAATGATCCTTCTTGATTTTCTAGAAAAATCAAAATATTCCTCAGGCTAGCCCAGTTTTGTTTTGTTTCGTGTGAACTTTTGTAACCTGAGCTTATTTAACAAAAATACACATTTATCTTACATTGCTGAAGGCCAACGCACTTAAACTGCACAACATTTTACAGATTCGTGTCAGTGTGAACAGAGGTGCAAAATAAGACTAGACAGGGCACTACTAAGAATTTTTCCTTTAAGTAGTCGTAGTCTGTCAAGATTCTAAAAAGACCACTCATAACAAGAATTAGTATAGTATACCTGCTTTAAGGCTTCTTTAGATTCTTGTTTTCCAAGATTTATTTTCTTAGTCTCAGTCTCTGGATGTTCTTCCTCTTCTTTAACTGGAGATCCCACAAGGGCATGTAATGGGCTAGACCGTATCCCTTGTGCACTACTGCCCACTGGATTTCTTTTTACTGGTAAGGCAGTGGTGAGCTGTGGGAGAAAATCCAAACCCAGAAGGTAGGACTGAAAATCCAGACCTAACATGAAAAAGGAAGGGTGAAACACACAGGTCAAAAACCAAACACACACACCAAATCAAACCCCTCACCACAAAATAAACAAACAAACAAACAAACAAACCAACCACCAAAAAATGCACCCCACAAAAAATAAATCCTTAAATCCAACTTATGCTGCTACTGTCCTTTTGAAAGTAATAAAGCACAAAAAGCCTCTACATATCACTACAAATTCCATAAAGGAAAACCAAAAATCACTTTAGGACCATACTCTTGGTTTCCTGTTACAATGTTGTGCCTTAGCACCTCAATGCCTTAGACAATTTCCAGAAAAGTTCATTTCTTTCAATGTCTGCTTTCATAATTTATTTATTTTCAATGGTACAACAAAATTAGCATGTAAGATCTAGTGCAGGCCTTCAAAGGCCTACCACTGATAAAGAAAAACATACTGAAAATATATTTACCATCTGCTTTTCCTTGAGGATCTTCATTCATTTTACTTGCAATAACATCTACAAAGTACCAGAACATACACGAATTAAGTGTTTATTAAACAAAACCTACATCAATATTCATATTATTGCATCAAGTTCATAATCAAAGACAAACATCAAGTACGTACAGTGGCTGAGAACACACAAACGTCAAAATGTCATGCTATATGCTGATGAATGATGCTTTACAGATTTCAGCAACTTACCATCTCTGACAGGAGAAAACACATCTCCTAAACTGCTTCGACCCAAATCATCAAAATTATTTAAATCGGCACTTTTTCCGTGATCTGTTTCTTTAGATGGGATCACATCCAAGCTGCAACTATGAGGGAAGCCTTAAAAGGACAATAACATTCAGTTAGTAATTGACATTTTCCAAAGATAACATACTTTACCCCTAAACAATCTCACAGAGAGCATGATGCCTGGTAAGTCCAGCAAGCACTTTAGAACCTTCTATGGATTCCAGTTAGAGGGTCAACTTTAACTTCCCCATTTGGGCTGCCAACGCAGGTGAATAACTAAAGGGTAAGATACTTATTAACAAAATTAAGATACAGTTGAATTCCTTTCCTCTTTTTGAAAAGGAGTGTTGTCAAACTGGGTAATGCACTCATTTTCAGATAAATCTACATGATGGATGCAGCAAATTTATGGTATATCAAGTGAAATGAAAATGAGTGATGCACCTTCTGCTAAGAAGGTAACCACATTCAGATGATCAAAATTTAAATTTCTTTGGCAAGAAGAGAAATCTGCTTCATTGAAGCCATTAGGCATTCCAAGGGAAATTCTAGGAAACACGCATTTTAAAGTTTACCAGATGTTAAGATATTCTCTGCTTATTTCTAATAGTAGACAATCAGACTGGGGTTGCAGTTGCAGACAAAAGAAACTTATTCCTAGACCTTTCCCCACTCCACCCTCAAGCCCCATCCCTGACCCAATCTGGGGAAAAAATAGTTAGCTTTTGTATGCATGGTAGCAGGGAGAGTTGTCTGAAGAATAGAAGCATATCTTAAGTCCAAAAAAAACCCCAATAATTATTCAAACTACAGTTTTTAGATGAGGAATACACAGAGAAGTGAATTGACCTGTTAAGATAACTTGCACAATCTAGTATGTTTGAAAACCAGATCAGGACTGTAAGCAAGCTGCTATTCTGCCCTCACCAAACTCCCAACTCAAGCTAAGATCTAGTCAAAGAGCATTAGTGCTCTGCAATACATAAATAAATCTCCTATAAATAAAACACCTATACATACAAAAGCTTTACTTTGTACCTACTTTAATTAAAAAAAAAAAATAAAAAAAACCACCACAAACCATTGTTCATAAAACATATAACTACTCCTCTGTGTGGGATTACTTGTTCAAGTGATCCAAATGTGACTGTGTGGATGACTACAATTAACATGTCCAAGTATTCATATAAACTGGAACTTGAGTCAGGTTTAAGATTTCACTTTTAAATATATTAATATATCACGTTTTCCAGTCCTTCAGATGTGTCCGTTGTGATGCGTACATAGGATCGCACTTGCTAGTTAAGTAAATACTTGGCGTACTGAATCAAACTAGAAGTGCAGTACCAACCTGTGCCAGAATCTACAGAGGATCTACATGGAAAAAGTACAAATATAAAAATATTGCAAAATGGTGGGTTTTTTGTTTTTTTTTTTAACCTATTCTCAGTAATCTAAATGTAGTAAGTACCTAAACCAGAGGACAGCTGTTAAACAGAAGTTTATGGGAAGCCAGCTCAAAGTACATCCAAACTTCTCATCACATTCTGACTTCACTTATACTTTTGCAGTTTAAAATACCCAGTCCATTTATAAGCTGTATGAACAGTTGGGGTTTTGTTTTAAATATCCTATCAGATCACTTTACTGAATGCCCCTTATTTTTCCAAAGTTAAACTCCACAGTCAGGGTCTAGAAGAGTTTCCACAGGACAAGTGTGGTTTGTGGTCCCTCATCCAATCCCATTTTTAAGTTTAAAGACTATCTTCTGAAGTATACAGAATGAGCGCTTAGTTTAATGAAAAGTATTTGTTTTACTTGGTAAGCCTTTTTTTTCTTAAAATATTTATTTATTACTCATGGTCCTGCTTAATGGGTAACAGCTGTTATATCTTCAAATAAAGATAACAAATCATGTATTTTAACCGAAATAAAAATTTTCCATGCCATTCAGTAATGTTGATTAGCAACACTTCTTGCATACATAGGACGCATTCAACTTCACCTCGTACTTCACTGCATACCCAAGGGAGGTCATTAATACATGTCTCTACAGACTGCAGTGCCTTATTGCCTAATCACTGTTGCTAAATGTATTTCTCCTTATTTAAAAAGGGAGGGAAGAAGTGCTGTTGCATTAAAAAGGCTTGAGGATTTTTTTTTTTTTTTCAAGAATGAAACTAATAGTGTTATTGATTTGACCATAATTTTCAGAACTCTTGAATTAAATAAAAAGTACATTTCACACACAGTGGCAGAATTTTAGAATAATGCTCAGAATTCTTATAAAGAACTTGTTAATTTCAGAAGCATAAATAGCAAGTACAGTTATACAACTAATCATACTTGCAACTATATTTAACATCTTTCCTACCATGTGATATTGGAATCATGCCTCACACAAAAATACAGTTCAGTTCTCACTTGGGTTTCTGGACTAGTTTGTATTTTTGTTTTTGGTTTTTTTTTCCCTGTGGTTTGGTTGGGTTTTTTACATGACGTCTGTTACTGCTGTTCATTAACAGAATTACAAACCATTAGCTCTGCATTCCATACAGACACTGTGTCAGAAAATACATTATGTCCATAAGGATAACCTACAGGAAGTCTGAACGCAAGAGAGCCCCACAATATCACCATAGAGTTTTCTCCTTTAAAGTTTCAACACATACTTTAACTTCAAGTTCAGAATTTTAGACTTCACATGTCTAAAGCTTGTAGTAGCACCCAGTTCATTTCCCATACTCTCATAGTATGCCTAATGCAGCAGGGGAGGGAAAACAAGGTGCAGGTGTGCATGCACGTACACACAGTTCTTCCCTCAGTGAAATTTTTATACTGTAATGATCAAGGCATGAAATATTCCTTCCATATTCTACATTATGCCAAATATGATAAGAGTAGGAAGAAAACACTACCTGTTTTCTCCTGAAGAACCTCTCCTCCCTTATTCTCATTTGGCAATGTGAAATGAGATGAAACTGTTGCTGATGCTTGAAAGGCAACGTTTTTGATGCCAGCATTTTGAATTCCGCCAAGATTACTACCAGCTTTGACTTCTACTCTTTTGGATACAGGTTTATTTGAAGAACCCGTAAGGTTAGACTGAAGAAAAAAAATAGAACAAATTAAGAGAAGTTATTATTCCTTCAGCTAAGAGTAAAAATATAAACCAATATTCTTTCTATTTCAAAATACTAAAATAAATTCAGTTCACATTGCAAAGGTTGCCTAGGAGATATGCCTTTACAAATATTAAAAAAAAGGATCTTAATATAACTTCAAAGAACATGGGAAACATCTGTATTATTATATCAATACTGTGTGGACCTGCAAAAGAACAGCAACAAAACTTAAAGTAACAACAGAGTGACCTGGCAAGAGCCGATTTTGATCCTAGGCTGCGGCATAGGAAAAACAAGAGATTACATTATTAGGGACTTCAAATTGCAAAGGAATAGTTCAGCACTAGCAGCAATTGGGCTAGAAAAGCAGGAAAGTCTCAGAGCGGTAAAGAATCCACTTCAAAGGTTCTCTCCGTCTCTACTGAATGGACACGTGGCATTTCTGGATACAGTAGAGCCTAATTAAGCCTTGGAAGAACCTCTTAAGACTTCTCTATTATTTAATAAACTTCACTACCTTTTATATGTACCTGCAAAAGACCATATATAAGACCATGCAAAACACCTCAAGACAGGCAGCTGTGTATCTTCCCCACAAGTGGAAGGGCCATTACAGAC
The DNA here is from genome assembly GCF_000690535.1 of Cariama cristata. Taxonomy (NCBI): domain Eukaryota; kingdom Metazoa; phylum Chordata; class Aves; order Cariamiformes; family Cariamidae; genus Cariama; species Cariama cristata. Next base: position 15,044 of record NW_009637608.1, on the reverse strand, counting down.
CTTTCTGCTACAGCCTACAAACAAATATGAGGTGCCACAAATGGATCTGCAATGGCAGTGTATTCACACCAAGAAACTTTAGTCTTAAGTTTCACTCATGTCTACACTGAGGCTAGGAGTGGAGAGAATTCCACATTAAGACCGCCTAAAATGGCAGTTAAGACTGAGCAGCTTATAATTTAAACGTTGGTATGAACCACTTTTCTTGACATCTATAGTGCTTAGAAATTGAATTCTAACATTTTTTTAGAACTTAAACTTATGCTTTGCTTTCATTAATCTGCATATTGAGCAATAAAAAGGAAAGGTTTTCTACCTTGGAAAAAGTGCTACTGAACTGAAGACGTATGCATTTCACACAGCCTTTGTGAGCAATAACTGTTTTCACTGGTGACGTCAGTTGTCTTAAGTCATACTGGCAGATTTTTCCCCGGGAACATCCTATAGCCAAAGTAGTACCATCAGGCATGAAGTCTACTGTTGTCAGAGGAAAATCAGCTACTATCGTTGTCAGTAACCTTCAAATAGGAGAAAGGACAGGATAAAGAAGCTTTTAGCATTCAGAAGTTAGACTTTTCAAAACAGAGTATCAAAAAAAAAAGCTTTCATAATTCAGTTACAGGTTAGTAGTTCCACTTTTTCAGTGTCAAGTAAATTCAGTGAAATATCTTACAGACCAGTGGATTAGGCTTATACTAATCAAAGAGTGCATATGCCCCAAAAGATTTCACCCAGACAGGATCAAATTACCTTCCTAACAGCAGTTCTGACACCAACATTATTTACTGGTATCATCATTTCCAACAGCGATCACCCTATATATATCGTCTAGCTTCCCCAGCCTATTAACTCTATCTTCCCACAACTCTAGGAACAACTTCAGGTCCCAGTTTGCATCCTCCTACTCCACCCCTCCAAACTAGAGTCAGACTCCTGCTTTTATTCAGCTAGCGTGAAAGCACACTCACACTAGAACCAGAGTCCCACAAAACCACTTGCCTCTTACAACACAGTCCCATCACCTATGCCCCATATTTCCTGCTTTTTCAACCAATATTCTCCCATGTTTCAGGCTCACTATCTCTGCAACTCTGTTCACCACAGTTTAGTCTTCTACCTGAAACTAGAAAAGCAGGCAAGCTAAGCTCAGGTGGTTGCAGGGCCTCACAGGCTGTTCTGCCCCTGACAGAAGCTAACCGCTCTGTACCCACAAGAAAAGCCCCTACACAAACCCTTGGGAGTGCTCACTCACATGTGGCACTTCAATTAGTTCCCACATACCTTGGGGTTTTTTTTTTAATTGATTGTTTGGTTTTTAAATTAAAAAGCAAAACCGACTATGGGACAGGTTTTTCAGTAGCAATATGCCAACCACTTCAACCATTCTGAATGCGCTCTGAATTAAATATTTCATGTCATAGCTAGGCATGCTTTGTCAGTTTATAAAAACCAAATAAGGATCCTTCTAAAATCAAAAGGTCTTTAAGATACTCACTTTTTACTTGAAGTGTCGTAGAGAATAATTCTCTTATCCAAACCTACAGTTACAAGCAGCAGCTTATTGACTGGAGAAAAGCAGATTTCCGAAGCTGGTGCTTTATGAGTATTTTCAAAATTATGATATGGGTTCTGGCTATTTACATCCCACAGAGTTACATTTCCACTGTCAGAAACACTGCCCAGCAAGGATTTTTTAAAGGATGAGTATTTCAAGTGTCGAATAGGCTGTAAAACAGACATAAAAAGTGAATTGTGATACCACTATTAAACACCATACTAAGTTATTTTCTAAACACACTAACACATTAGGAATACAGATGTTACATTAAGTTAAAGTAGTTTACAAAGACTGACCACTCTGAAAAATAAAAAGTGGGGAAAAAAAAGTTCATTTCACATTACAATGCTATTTTTGCTGTCAGGAGGCAGAGTTCTTTTTTGTGCCAGTATGGGGCACCATATGAGCTGATCAGCAAAATGAAGGACAAGGGAAAAAAAAAAAAAACAACAAAACTCTTTTCTAGAAGAGTTTCTTGATTTTTCAGCAAGTATCATGCCATCATGTACACAAAAAACCCCCACACCACATCTAAAGTTAAAGGAGTGCAACGCTACATTATTTCAGTGATTGGTCTCCTGCCAAGAATGTTAAACTTAATTGCCCTCCACTGATTTTAAGTACTTGGCTACAAGCCAATTTGGTAAAACACACAAGACTCCAGAGTTGCGCAAGTAGGTAGGTCCTGCAGAAGAACAGGCTTCACCCTGTGAGCTAGTACCACAGAAGAGGACAATATGCCTGGTGTATCACATGCAGCCTTGCTATCACAGAACCATGGAATACAGGAACCTCACTTGCCTTTCAGAAGCAGGTTAAGTGTTTTGTTTCCACCATACTGCTCAAGAGGATATTTCAGAACTTCATGGCTCTAATCCTAAATTACAATACTCAATTTCCAGATTAATTTTATTTATGACCCATTTGCACCAATTCACTCCTGTGACAATAAAGCCCTTACACTTAAATTGTTTCCTAACTCCCCAGTGCTGCTTTTCCCTGTTTTAATAAACAGCCACCTCACCTTCTTTCAGGCTTTATTTTGCTATAAACAAGCAGCTAAGACTGGTTTCTCGGGACCACCCCAGCCTCTTTGCAACTCTCCCAGTGTGAATCTTTCTTGAATACGGACAACCAAAATCTCGTACAATCCTCAAAACATTTTGCTATTGCCTTTGCAAAGGCAGTAACACTTCCTCCGTTTTGTACTGTAAATATTCATCCTGACATATCCTAGACTGCATTTCCTTTTTTTGTGATCCAGTCCGTTTCGGTTGTTCATTGCCATTCTATGATCAAGAAGCCCAAGACCTTCTTTCCCTTGGGAATTTTCAAATCCTAGTCTAATAATAAAAGCCTCAGCTGTGACCTAAGTGTAGTACCTTGATTTCTATACTGTCATAGTTGCTGCCATATCTATTTCAATCATTTTTGGATACTGACACAATCCTCTCTTATGGGCAACACCTGCCAAGTGTATCTCATGATAGCTCTACTTCTCATATCATAACCATTAACGAAAATACTAAACAAGATCAGCTATTGATAACCCAAACAACTATTTTCTTTCAATATTACCTACTGTATTCTTTCCTATAGCCAATTTCTTACCCATCCTCAATTCTTTTCTAACTTCCATCCTCTCTAATATTTTCTCACAAGGCACTGAATCAGGTGCTTTACTCAAGTCCAGACAGACGAGAGTCATTAGGTTTTATTTCTCGGAGAATGCTCTCCAAAAGCTATTATATTATTCTAGTATAGACCACACTGCAATGCACTGTACTGGACTTTTATCCTATTTCTCTCTTTAACTTCATTTTAATGGAGGCACATGAACCAACACATACCTCCAATATAATTTCTAGTACTTGTATTGCATGTCTCACTGGAAGCCTAATTGCTCCAAAGAGAAGTGGCACCCTCAACTGCATATTCAAAGAGGACAGAAGATGACTGTTTATAATGAATATGGTCTTCTATGGAAACATCTTCTTGAGCATTTTTCACTTTATTTACATTTAAAAAAGAAATATTAGGAGAGTCAGGAATAACAGCTTCAATTAGGCACATGATCTACATGGGAAACATGCCTGTCCCTCACAGTTCGCTCAGTTTTTCCCCTCCAAATACCTTCCTTACTGCCCTGGCATCTGCTCATGTTCCATTTTCTCCCTCCTCTGTCCTCCCGCCCACCGAGATTACTGTCTCCTAGCTCTCCTCAAACCTCCCTTGCTATCCTACCAAGTCTCTCATTTCCTTTTCTGATTTTCCCTTCTAATCTCACAGACCCAAGGCAAGTTGTCCGTTTTCTTTCACATACATACCTTCCCCATGTTACCTCTGTTCCCACTTCTCATCGAAGTCACAATGTTTCCTCAGAGCAGCTCAACAGTTTAATTTCAGATTGCTGACAAAGGAGGTGTGAGGAAGCTCCTCACTTTCACTAAATTAGGTTCGCAACAAACTTCTCTTGCAACAACGCAATGGCTAGATCAGACTCAAGGAATGGAGGTGCTTAAATTTGTGCACACTTTTATGAGACAGTCAAATGCACCATATTGGCATCCCTGACAGTTTCAAACTCCTGCCCAGACAGCTGGAGGCACGAAAGAACCTCATTTCTGAAAGGCTGCCTGACAAGACAAAACCAAAACATTTCTCCTCCCAGAAGCGAGTCACTGAATTTGAAGTTTTCTTAAAAAAATACTTCATCTGAAAAGCATCTGGGTGAAAAAAATACAGCCTTAAGCTTAGCACAGTTAGGAATAGCAGACAATCAAGGTTCATATGGGAAAGCATCAAGTATGAAGATGCAGGCGGTCAAACCACATCACTTACAATAAGTCTTAGCTACATCTTCCTCATTTCCCACCCATCCATAATCAAAGGGGAAATTAGAAACTGTATTTTAGAATGACAATAGGCTTCATGACACAGCATTCTGTCTTTATCTTTAAAATATTGACTCAACTCTACATTAATTTTGTAACAAAACAAACAAAAAACCCTGGAGCAAAGTTAAAACATACATATAGAAACTATGGAAGCTGATAAGTATACACAGAAAAATATCTTTTTTTGTGATCTAGTGCTGCAAGGGAACGGGACTCCTTGTACAGGAACAGAGGAACTATGACAGTTGATCAGACATTCAAGCTACTTGGTCCTACATTGCTATCTATGAAAGTGTTCGATACCGAAGTTCTGAAAAAGGTAAAAGGGACCCCTCCTCACTCACTATAGGAGATAGATCCCGGATAATGTAATGCTAGGCATAAGTGTCTTTCAACTAGTTAAAATCAAAACTTATGTCCTTTACAGTATTCCTTTTTTTGTAATTCTCAAGTTACTTTTCCAAACTTCTCCCCCGATTGCATTTGTTGCCAAAGAGGATGCTAAAATAAAAATTCATCATGATAAGCTGTGTGTTCACAGAGGAAATGTTACCTTTTATGTCACTGAATTTAACATTTTTGTTTAACACTGAATATAAAAGCATACAGGGGTTTTTTAATTTTTTTCAGTCTTTCTATTTTTTTCAGTTCCTTTCTTTTCTCTTTACCAGACTTCTTCCCTACTTCTAATCCCTCCGTACTTCTGCCAATCCTAATTCTGTAAACATTTTTGAGCTATTACACACACTACTCTAGATCAGATTCTATCATCTATTTTTAATTTCAATACATGTTTCTTTATCTTATTTCTTATACTTTCTAATGTCTTTGTTTATCTTAGTGACAAGAAATTAATACGTAGCCACAGTCTTCACCAAACAGTCTTTAAAAAAAAAAAAAATGTTGATTTCTTGGTGGCACGATGAAGTCGCACGGAACTTTAGTACACTCCTAGTCAAGTTTTTCCTGAAGAAGCTGAACTTCCTTTGTCATCTCTGCCTTTTCCTAAATTATGGTTTAGAAACAAGAGTTCTGTTACTCGGATTTTGAACACCAGGGCCTCCAACGCAGCCTAGCTGAAAATCGCCCCAGCACAGTTCCTTGGCCTTTGTACTGTCAGCAACAGGAACTGTAAGCCTGAAAAGGGCACACAACCCATATGGTTTATACGGTTTAACTGCAAGGTTTATTAGTTACAAGAAAAAATTAGCTAAGGATGCGGGAGACAAGTTAAACACTGGTACTTTTCTGAAAAGAAGGCTGAGAATGTTTACAGATTACAATTTCATCCACAGAATCAAATGGCAAAGGTGTGGGATGTTTCATAGGGCAAAAATCCAACTAGGCAAGCCTAACTATCTTATCTGAACTGGATCTAGGGGCATATTTAAGATACTTGGTTTATTTTAAGTCAGCATAGCTGTTCACTGGCTGAAACTCAAATATCTGAATAAAAGTGGGAAGGGGGCATCTGTTTTCTAGTGAATTTAGTTACCAATACTAAAATAATGTCAAGATTATTAGGAATGATGCAATTATTTGGAAAGAGGCATGTTTTGGAACTTACCTGTCAAGACTAAAGAGAAAAAAAAAAAGCAGCAGCAAATATGAAGCAAGTTTCACTACATCTTAGTAACTACAAGTCCTGATGATTTCTGGAAATTTTGTGCACACAGAACTACCAGAAACACATTTAATGTAAGGTACTGAATCCACAAAAAGACAATTAAGTCCTCTTTGGAACATTCTACCAGTCAGTGTAGCACAAAAAGCTAGATACATCTTTTTGCCTTAGTTGTGATTGGAGTAGATTTTCTGTCAAAAATAAAGCTCATTTTATCTTTAAGCTTTACAGCAAGACAGCCAAACAAGGAACAGTGCACTTTACAAAATGGTTGGTCCACTGCTGAGAAGGACTAGTTACACTTAGGGTTTTTCACTGCTGGAAAACAAGTGAAAAGCCCAAAACTAAACCAAAAGTAGTCTAACGTCATTGATCACCTTATTTAAAGATAGTACAGTTTCTTTATCTCCTTCATACCTTAGTGAGCCTTGTAAGTGAGAAAGTGGATGTAAAGACAGCTGACAGTCTTCAGCTTTTAAAGCTATTTTACTATATGGAGTGACCAGAACTCATCATACTTCTTTACAAATGAGCCAGCTGTTCAAACAACTAAACTAAATCCTGTTGCTAGGAGAATAGCACCAGGCAGTGAAGACTTGAACAAACATTATGTTTCAAAACAAACCTTAATTCATCCTCACAACAGCAAGCAGATAAGAATCTGGTAGCCTAAATGAATACCAACAGCAAAGACAAATTATGGGATCTGCAAACAACTCTGTGCAAGAACTCAACTCTAATAAAGCACAAAGGTGTTTCTAAATCAAAATCAATTAATAGAATATAGGCCAATACTCATATGAAAAGAAAATTGTTTAAAGTCACAGAAAGCACTGCAACCTTGGGCTATTCTACTGCTTGTAGAGTCTTTACAATATCAGAAATTAACTGGCAAGGAAACTACATTCCATCATGCTGCATCAAACACAGAAAAGCTAAATTTTATAAGGTTAGTTTGACCTCACATTCCCCAATTGTAAAAAAAGTTACTAGGGAGTGGTGACCCTTACTAAGCCAAACAGCTAGAGCCACAATCAAACAAGACAATACACTGTGTATCTATTCAAGCTCACTCTTAGAAACCTGAGTCCCTACACTACAAATCAAGTAAAGGTTTTTTAAATTTAACAGAATTACACAAGCCTTCAGATATTTGCTTCACTGCATAATTAATCCTGCAATTCTCTGCAAGTACCAATTAAAACCCAAAACCAAAAATAAAGCTGCTTTTGCACATAAGAGCAAAGATAATTTTTAGGATATAAGATAAGCTGACAAACTGGGACATCCAAGTAGCCAGCCCACTACACAATTATAACTCGATTCCATTTTAAAATAAGGCTGCAATTAAATAACTGCCCCCCTTTAGAAAATGTTATAGACCCTTTAGAAAGTGAACAGCAGCTCTGTGCCTGCCATTACTTTGATTTAACACTCCAGATACCTTTACCCATCTTAAAAGTCACTCAGCTTTGCAGTAGGCCTCTTGATTTCATCTGCCAAAATACCTATTCACTGTATCACTTATTCCTAATCACTTTTTGGTGGAAAGAGTTGAATATATCAAACAGGTTAATGCAAATCCACCTCATAACAATGTCTTCATTTTCCAATTAACTAGCAGCATAGTCCCCACTCTGGATATTCACCTCAGCTCTGTAATCCAGCCATGGATTTCCCTGTAGCTCCTGCCTCACATCCACATTTTTCATAAGATCATAACAATCAAATCAGAAAAATGAACTGACTATATAGATGGATTTTTAAGATCAAACCAAGTATGAAGTACAATTTTGCTTCAATGTAAGTATGAGACTGTGATGGATCAAAGACACTGCAGCACCTAAGAGCAGAGGTAGTTTAATTTAATGGAGATTTTTCAACAGAAAGTATACCACGATTCCCGTGATGCTATAAAGTCATAAGACATTCTTCATCAAGTTATATTGTTCATACTGGACAGGAGAAAAATTTAACTTCACACTATCTGCAATCTAGGACTGAAAAAGCTGTTGCAGTAACAGAAAATTAATAAGTCACAACTTCAGTATTGCCTGCGACATTAAAGGTCAGGTTTAGGACCAAAGCAATGGTTCTGCATTCCCCAGGCAGCACCTACCTCGGTAAAAACGACTGTAAAAAATAAAAGAATGTCTAGAACACAAACACTTGGCTGTGCCTAAGACAACACTCACACTAAGAACGCACACCAGAGCTCCTGATGGGACAACACAGCTCATTTACTACTGCAGATGCCCTCCTAGCAAGGAATTCTTGTCATGATACCCACTAATTCTCCAGTATCTTTTGAGTCTGCAAAAAGCAACTGCAGTAGAAAACCCTACCATGGCCCTTAAGTAGTACATGTGCTTTGTGTTTGCCTTTTACACCGCTTTCCTTCAAACTAGTTATCCAAAATCTTACCTAAACACCTATAAGTAATATAAAATCTCATTGCTTTTCTCCTTGAGCAGCTGTGCAATTTTAATCTTCAGGTTAAACAAATTTATAATTTCCAAATGCAGGCTTATATTCACCTTTACTGCACAGACAACTCTGTTCAGCTGTAAACTTGATTACTTTGGCTAAGTCAGAACCCAGGCTACAATATACATCGAGTCGTGTGCTGAACTCCTGCTTTGGTTTGTAAAGTCAACTGGTTTTTGGTTCAGTTCTAAAATGAGTAGAAGTTTGTTCTTGAGGAACCAGAGTCTACAAAGTAAAATTTGCCATAACCTGTATATAAGTAAAGGTACTTGAGAAATTTATATTTCATTGTTACCTATTATTTAAGACTAGAATGTACACAATAGTCTGTTTTTTCCTCTTCCGTAAGTGCCCTCTTAAAAATTAAAAGGAAAAACATTAACAAAACTTAAAAGCTTGATATGTACTTTTAATTTCTAAACATTGTGAATTAAAGCTCCATACCTGAAAGGAACTTCATATAGATAGCCTACCTGACGGCTGCCATAACCAAAGGGAGTACTTGATAAATTGGTGGTAACACTGTGTAGTATAATTTCACCACTCAAAGATCCAGAAGCAATGTAGCAATCATTCCAATTATACGTAATACATGTGACTTCATCTTTATGATCCTGTAGGGGAGGGAGGTTAGAGGGAGAGGGTTAAAGACATTCAGGATAACCATATTTCTTCCCAACTTGTGCTCTTGCAGAAAAACTTCAGCTTGATGGTTTTTTCTGACCATCTGTAACATTTAAAAAGATTGTTTAAGCGTTATTATGGAATATCCCAGAAAACAACAGCAGAACACACTGAAGGTCAGCCATTATATTTTAATCATCTGATTGTTTTCAGAAGATTGTTCTAATAAATTAGCAAAGACGATGCTGTAATTATATACAATATTTTGATAAGACAACCATAGAGATATCTACCACAGGTGTCATTAATGTTATTTTAAAAGTAAAGTCTTCCAGAAACCAGTGATGTTTGAACAGACTTTCTGTTAATCTGATGTACTACTGCCAACTTCCCCTTCTGTCACTTTTAGTATTAACATATATATTTACCAAATAGTTTCTCAGTATAGTCATTTGCAATGAAGATACTGTGTTTACTGAATAAATAGGGGAAGACAATCAAGTACTTCTAGCCCAAAAAGGAGAAAAAGATATTTAAAGTATTGTATTAGCTACTTAATAGTTTTGTCTCAAACTGTAACTTTAAAAGTTCAAGAAAAAAAGAATAGTTCGAAGCTAAAGTTTTACAGCCTCTTTAACAGTGGTCCTAAATGAGGGCAAATCATCTACCGAAGGCATCATGGAAACAGACTAGACCATCCTAAGTTTTGTGCATCGTAACAAGGTTTTGGAGGATTCATACTGGATCAGTTAGAAGACGACAGCCATGTCCCAGTTTTGCATAACAGTAGTTCTACTACAGTATTCTACAAATACAAAAGTGTTTTCTTGTTTGACGCATCAGAAACAGCAATTATCTGAAATGCTGCCCTTGGAAAAAATCCCCATTAGAGAGTATCAATACAAATTCATAAAATCAAAAGCCTATTCTGAAAATTCAAAGGTACATTACTATGGGATTGTACTCTGAAGACATCAAGTTATGTATGCCTCTTAAATTTGCTATTTACCACACATAAAGAACACAAACTTGAACAAGATACATATATGCGCTAGCTCCTATCTGTGAACTCAATCCTACAGATACTGACGGAAAGAAAGTGTATTTTTTACAGTTGGCAGCAAAACCTGGAAGTCATGAAAGCTGCAGTTCTTGCTCAGCCAAACTTACCTTAAGGCTACGGTAAACCCTTCTGGATTTCAGATCCCAGATATTAACTGTGTTATCAAGGCCTCCACTCGCAACATATGAGGAACTAGAATTCAAGCTCACATATGTCTGTTTTGCCTGATGGAGAACCAAAAAAAAGGATGTTAAAGATAATTAAGGGATTTATCCAAATCTACTTAAAAGCATACTGATACGTGTTTTCATCTTGATTAACACAAACAGTCCCACTGACCGACAGAACTACTGGTACACTACAGTTATTTCCCATCAAAAGGCACTTAAAATCCAGTCCAATTCGGACATATGTTAAATATAATTTAAGATCTAAATACACTTATTAATAAACTCCCAAATGCTCACATTTTCCCCTTTCAATGCTTTTTAGCACCTTTTCCTTCAATATGCATTTTCCCTTTAAATTATAGCTCCCTAAAGTGCAATCATAGACTTCTAGTCAGGTACGGAGTTTTAAAAAGAAAATGCTACACTTAGAAAAAAAAAATCCTTAAAAAAAATAAATCAAAAAGTTGTGCAAGTCATGTACTTCACATTCCCTAAACATTACAAAGAATATCATAGCAGCAAACCTCGTAATTCGGTAAAGCGATTCTTTTTAAAATAATCACTGAAGTACCAGCTTTTGAAAAAAACTGTCAGTCTTGATGATAGGCCTACATCAAGGACAAATTATTATTCAGTTCTATCATGCTGAAAATTCACTTTTAAGTTCCCAAGATTTGAATTAAGAAAAAACAAGTCCATCTAATTATTGACATGGTAAAATTAGAAATGATTGCATTAGTTATAGATCAGATTTAGTGAAATCTCCAGGACAAACACTCCTCCTTTGAAAGTGTTTGCTCCAGCAACCTAAAAGCCCAGTCTGAACACTTCTTCAGAAAATTTCCAGTCCAAATTAGCATTACAATAGCTATCCAAGGAGAATAATTAAATGGTTTAGAACACTAACAAGTCATTCAAGTAAGGATGTCAAGAGACTCTTCTAAAACTAAGTCCAGCTTTCTGAAGAGTTTATAGTGCCGCACTTCCATCTAACAGGAAGAAAACCCTGGCCATAACAGAAGTTCTCCTATTTCAAGTGTTTCCAGAAGCTAGCGTACGTACGCTCCAAGAACAACCTTTATATAGAGTCTTTATGTTTTTCAACGTACAATTCAAAGGCATGCGTAACACTGACAATTCAAGTTGGAAAATGAAGTTCAAACTTGAGCTCTGTTCCGTTACCTGTACACTAGATCAACTTTGAACCACTGGCTGCCTCAGGCTATCACACTGAGGCTCAACAGCCAAATCCCCCTAGCACAAAGCTATCAGCATCAGATGTTAACATAACCACATTTGTATTTTCTTACTGGTAGAACTATTTGAGAAGCACTACTCTCCCTGACTTGCTACGTATTTAACTATACACAAGGAAATGTTTTTACATACATGTCACAACTCTAACAATACTAACATTAAATTGATCCTGGTATGCAGAACAGATTGATACAAACAGTACATGAGGTGGAGCGGGGAAAAAAAACAGGGAACAGCATTACTCATACTTACTCCTTCAGCTATTTCGAAGAGTGGTACAGGTTTGCTTTTACAGCTTGAAATAACTATTTTATCACCAGCAGCAGAAGCAGTGGCCAGGTATCTATCTTAGTCACAAGTTATGGACCATAATTGCATTACACTAGTGATTAATAAAAGCAACAGTAAGTTTCCCTTACTGAACAGAAGACAGATTGGCTAAACAGTGGAAAGTACTTTACCTTGAAGGGACCTCGAAATAGAAACATAAGGCTATTTTCCAAGCTTTCATTAAGAAGCTCTTGCATTAACTACAGCCCTTACTTCCCAATACAAGGCAGAGCAATTTCTTTTAGAGAGGAGAGGAGAAATACCTGGCAGATATTATTTAACAGCTCTTTACCTCTAAGGCAGCTTATCCAGTCTACAATTTTGTTTCCCCACAACCTCCAAGTAAGAGCTCCATTTATCACTGGAGTTCAAAGGAATGTCTGTTGCTGTTAGCAGACTATGGATTTAAAGAACGGTCCTGTTCATGACAAATGTTAAACTACTTCACTATACAGTTTCTAGAGCACAATGAACATTAGCTAATTTGTCTCCCTCTCTCCTGAGGGAAATAAAACAAAAACCCCAAAAGAAGCTTTTATAACACCAAGTACCTTAAAGTAGTAAGAAAATCCTTCAATACAGAACTACGGAGCAGGGAAACTGCCTCTGCACCCCCACCAAACAAATCAAGTAATCATTTAGATCCGTGGTGTCCTGTGTGTCTTCAGGCCAATGCCCAATGTGATTTTATATTTGCTTATTTAAGAATACAGATTAATCACCTGGATTTAACACCAAAGAACTCGTAGACAGATTAGTGCTTGCTATTTCTTTCATTATTTTAAGGCACCATTTTAGCTTACAGAATTATGCAGAACTAAAATCAATGCTTTACCTCTAACAAATTAGCAAAAAGCATATAAAGTAAGGCCCTTCATTGTCTCAGTTTTGGGGGATGAAGAGGAGACTAGGCAGAAGAAAGCATGACAGGACAGACTATCTACAGCTAAAGTTTACTAAACATCACATTTTATCTATGCTTCAATGTCTCTGCAAGCTCTGTAGCTAAAACATTCATTTGTGCTCCGATTGTTTTAACTTTTTTCTCATACATCCACTTACTTGCAGTCTTAGAGGACAGACATCCAGAAATTGCAAGACTTAACTGTTATGTGCCAGCATCCTGTCCTTCTTTTACATCAAGATCAGACATCGCCACCTTTTCCTGTGACAGCCATACAAGCTCTTCACCTGACAGTACGCTGTTTTCATGAAATTTCTCATATATTCACCTAACACCTGGCACCTCATAGCATTATCCTATAACAGGCTTCCAAGACAGACATAAAAGGTCTAAATGGGCCAGATCCATTTTCATGCATAAATCACCACCATCCTATGGATGTCTTCCTACACATCCAACACATTTGTGCTTCCTCTGTAAATGCTACAAATGGTACAAAGAAAACCAGGGCCTACAGAGTAAGAGGTAAGTGTATGCTATCAAAGACTACCAGAATTCATTAGAAGCTGTTCCAAGGAAGAAAAACAAACAAGTTTCATTACAATTTTCCTCTCTACACTATGCATAGGAATTTACTACACTAGCAAGTGCCTTGTTCAAGCTTGTTAGTAAAGTAAGCACTGCCTTGAAAGTGAATATTGTCATCAACTATTGCAGAAACAAACGAGTAGGCATTACAGTTGGTAGGCAATTCAAGCATATCATAATCATTAAAAAAGTGTTAGCCTCCTAAAAGAAGAGAAACCTCTTCAGAAGCATTTACCAGCACGAGTTTATTTCATAAATCACTTCAACACAAAGAACCACAAAGTCTTCCTCACAATATACACAAATCTTCTTATACAAGACTTCCAAAACTGCATAAGGCCTGTGATTTACACGCACTTTAATACAAAAAATTCATTGAAATTTTGCAGAACTCCCATAAAACTATGGCTGAAACTGTAAAGGATACTATTGCTGGCCCAACATAGTGAGCTGACTGGATGTGGGGGTGTATGTGGGTTGAACTGCTCCACCACAGTTAGAGAGGAGGAATCCCATATTTTAATGTCATCTCCTGATGAAGCAAAACGTATGCTTTCTTGCATGGCTGCACCTGTTTTTGCAAAAGTAAATAAAAAAATGAAAATACATATATATGAAAAAAGTAAAAATATACAACAAGCAACTTCACAAGTCAAAAATATTTTCATCTATACCAATACTGTTTTCTTGGTAGCCAGGACATTTATTTGGACAGTTACACAGTTAGTACTGTTCCACTGAATATACTACTGAAAACAGCAGACACCCCACACATTTTTTACTTGAATTCTTGCAGGAAATGTATGCTTTCCTTTTCACAAAGGAAAAGCCATCCTCTGTATGGTATCAAGAGACTAAAATTATGTTTGTATCTCCACAGAGTTTACAGCTGCCCAACAGAAGCCGTGAGTATCTCAAGGACTCATTTCCCACCAGCAGATGGAGATCTACAAGCTAGAATTAAACCCACTGTTGCAGGGGAAGGCTGGAAGTTTGGACCTGGAGGACTCACTTCAGCGTTCAACTCCCCACCCCAAAGCACACATCCGAGATTCCTTTAAATTAAACCTTTAACAGTAGAATAAGAGCGACAATGAGTCACTTTTCAATGCAGTTTACATAACATTAAAAAACAAAAAGACCACCACCACCAACGCACTACTATTTGTTTTGACGTTCACCATTTTAAGAGTTAAAGTCAGGCTAACCGATTCCAGGTTTTAAAGTTTATTCTCAGATCTTTACTCCGGGTTATTTTAAACAAGCAACAAACAAGGACTCAAAATGTAAGCTTTTCCTTCACCTGAAAGCATAACCACCCTTTAACCAAAAGTTTCCCGGACGTTTCTACACAGCTTTAGGCCACTAATTCTCACTGCCGAGGGTGCTTAAGAGAGGTGCATCACGCTGACCGAATCAGTCGGGAAACTCGAGGTCCACAATCGCCTTGGCTCAGCCGTTGCCCAAAGCATCAGCCCGCGGAGCTGCTCCCCGCTCCCTCGCTTCTCTCCCCGCCGCACACCTTCAGCCCCGGAGGCCGCG
>NW_009637607.1:0-230 GCF_000690535.1 Cariama cristata | reverse complement strand
CGGGAGTGCTGCAGTGGATGGCTATAAACTCTTCAAAAGGGATGGGCAAGGAAGGAGAGGTGGTGGGGTAGCCCTATTTGTTAGGGAGTGTTTCGACTGTCTAGAGCTTAACGATGGTGATGATAGTGTTGAGTGTTTATGGTAAGAATCAGGGAGAAGGCCAACAGGGCAGACATCATGATGGGAGTCTGTTATAAACCGTCCAACCAGGATGAAGAGGCAGACAAAAT
>NW_009637606.1:0-21791 GCF_000690535.1 Cariama cristata | reverse complement strand
GCCGGGCTGTGGGCCCCTTGTTATTCGTGTGTAATTAGTTACTACGGAGGTGTGTAAGTAACTTAATTTCTGGCGTGTGTTTTCAGTTCTGAGGTGTCGGAACTTTCTAAAGTTGAGGAGAAGTTATTTAGTGGCGTAGGAAATTACAGGGTGAGGGTACTGTGAAAACTGCAGTTACTGAGGGAGTTTCAGAGGCAGGGTTTGTTTCAGCGGCAAAAAATGTTTTAAATTGCAAAATCAAAGTGACCAAGCGTACAGTTAAATGTTCGTTCTTGTATCTGTACCTCAAATGAGGCACAGGTGGTAAATTAACACTGGTCATAATTCATATGAGCCCAATTGTAAACAGTATTTCTTTGGAGGCCTGAATTTGTAACCTTAAAAAAACCCACTTCTGAATTAATGAGAGAACTCCCGGGGTTATACTTGCAAATGATGAAGTAAATACAGTTCTCCCGATAGGGAACTGAAGTTCTGCTCCTTGAAGCGCCGTCTTTGTGTGCTGAGCTTTCTGCGCTACAGCCCCCGGGTCTGTCCCCTGTACTGTCACACTCATAACACTGGGGAGGTCCCCTGGCTTTGTGCCTAAAGGATGTACTACAGGCAATAAAAGTGGTTAACGGGCAGTTATTTTTCCTATTTCTGAGGCAAAAACTTTCAGCAACATGAATAATCTATCTTAAACTAATACGTTGTGTGACATTGGCCCTTGTAAGACAGATGAAGATCTCTATCTACCAGTTATTCTGTGGCCTTGCGCTTCATGCTGCGTACTTCTGTATGGGGTTCCTACGCCCAGACAGGTGGATAAGACATGGTAGAAATCTAAAATATATATACAGTTCCCCTTATTGGCTCTTCTCTAATGGCAATGATTGGAAGTAATCATAACAGATAGGAGACCTGCCTAAACAAACAGAAATTACCCGAATGTGTTTTGCAGGAGTACTGGTTTATAAAAGAAACTGAGCCAGCAAGTTTTGTGTGTGTGGTGGTTTGTTTCCCCCAGCCCCATCATTCTAGATAAGAATCCCAGTATGGTTCTTTACAGAATACATATTACAACAATGAAGCCGAGCAGCTCTGTTTACTCATAGCTTGTCAGAAAGAAACGAAATGGGGAAAATGCTTATCTACAAGATTATGTCTACATTTTTTCCTCTTAACAGATACAAAGAGTAGTCTAGCTCATTATTTCAATCGGATTGCTTTATCTAGTGTGTGTTGTTATGTATTAGAGGGTTAAGACTCCCAAATTCAGGTCTGGACTACCTAGGGAATATCACTAATGATACTGCTTTTCCTCTGTGGTAAGAACAGCAAACTCCCTTTTTTTCTGCTTCAGCCTAATTTGGGACATTTCTTTCATGTCTCCAAGTTTCATAATCTTTTTTTCCTCTACATGATAACCAACATCGTAGAAAAGAGCAAGAAAGATAGATCACCTAAGTTTCTAGTTTTGTACTAAATACATATCATCAGTCTATACCTACTGCTGCATCTTCTGTGCAACCACTGATCACTTCCATGTATCAGACTTCTACTGCACTCAGAAGATCCTTGGTAAAGCTAAACAGGATTAAACCCACAAAGATCTAAGCAGTCTTTGTTCAGAGCAAGAAACCCTCTATAGTATCAGCTAAAGAAAAAAGTATCCAAGCTTCACAACAATGTTTTAACCCACCAGAAACTTCATTTTCAAGATGCTAGTTCCCATTCTGCAAGCTAAGTTTATAGGCCTCACCATCAGTTGTTTCTGAGAACATTTCATGATCTTTTCAGGTAATTGTTCAGATTTACGTGGTGTTCTTCCATACAGCTTTTATTTTTTAAGATGGCTGTTTTATAAAAAAATTGCCTTTTCATAAGAAAAGACTGATTGACAAGTCCTATAGACTTAATATTAGGAGTGCATACACACATTTTTTTTTAATCAAATAGTTGATATTTCAGTTTGCTTAACCAGCAAAATGAGGAAAATGTGGACATTTGCACAAAGAGTTATTGTTTGCTTTTCCTTTAATGTTTAACACTACCTGTCAACAAATGTGGGTAGATAAACTTGCTTGTCACAAATCTGTTTCAAAGTAAGAGTAACTTGCAAAAACTGCTCCTCTTTCATTTTCCATAAGCCCTTCTTATTATAACTGTAATGCTAGAGGAAAGAATATATGTATAGATACGTACATGTATGTGTGCATAAAAAACCAAGAGGAGTTTAAATATTGGCTAGGAAAATATGCAAAAAAAAATCCAAGGGAGAGCAGGTGGCAACATCGGTGGCATGTATTTTCAAAAATGTTTGCACTTTAGCTTTACTAAAAGCAAACAACTACATTTGATAAGAAAGATCACGTACAAAGATAAGTTGAGTTTGAAACAAATACAAAATTTTTCTCTCATCTTGCCTTAATCTTCTGTCTTTTCAGTGAAGAAAGCAGTTGAATACTGGTTTAAATTCCACAGGCACCTTGAAGTGGGTATCTTTATTTACTTCCTTTTTTCCCCCCTTCTATTTTGATATTTGATTCCTGCGGCGTCTTATTTGCCTGCATAAGCCTCCTGTTATATATGCATTAAGTAAACAAACTTCAAACAATTCCAAATTAATCATCTTTATTTACCTGGGTAGACTGGTTCTATGTTGCTGCATGTCTTTCGGAGGCATAATCTAAACTGCACTTCACCCTCAATTAAGATTTCATGAGATTAAAAGTCATAATACTTAGCATTTGTATTTTATTTTCTGTATTTAAAGTGAGTTTAAACGCAAACTACAAGATCAGTTTCACTCACGTGCATGCACACAATCATGTTATATATAAAGTTTACACATAGTTCAGTGATTTACGCCCAAGGTAATGATCTAGAATTAGTCAAGTAGAAGGTCAATAGTGTCTGTTGCCTGGCTAATTAAGTTACATAGGCACCTAAAGCTTTCATGCTACATATATCAGCCATCTTGGCTGGCTGACTTGGTACCTACCTCCTGCTTATGACTAAATCAGATTAATAAATGTTCCCATGTTCTCTGCAACATCTGTTGAGTAGGTGTACTGAGAGTACCTCTATTACAGAACCAAAGCATTTTGCTTCGGCACGGAGCATGGGGGCCACAATGACTTTTATTCTAAAAGACCAGAAAAGAGGAACACAAGACAGAGAGTGCTCATTTTTAATAAACCGATTGTTGGTGAGAACACTTATCACAGGATTGGAAGACTTTTTTTTTCCCCCCTTCTACTAAAGGTGTTCAAACTTGTGTCTTCCAGAGTATCCAAATTATGTACCTAGAGATGAGGCTTGGATACATTTTCTACCTGTGCCACAAGGAATTAGATCTGAAAGAAAAAAAAAACCCACTCTGTTTTAGGCTCATGTAATAAAAATGTAATTGATATTACTGAATATATTTTCAGTTATGAAACAAATTCATCTACTGCATGTACTCGAACTATGAAGTAATATAATGAAACTATTCTCGAGACTTGAAATAATAATTGACCTTGTTATAAATATCCAACCTTGGGATATTTACAAACTACTTTTCCACTGATCCTTTTGCTGCCGCATCTGATGTAAGCATCAGGGCACAGAAAGAGCACTGGAACAGGAACATATACTGCTACTTACCTGTTCACTTACATGACAAAGGATTGAGGGGTAGGTATGGCAAGTACAGTCAGAAGAAAAAGGTTGCTGTTATATTTTAGAAAAACAGAGAAATAGTAATAGAAACAACAGATTAATGTCCATTGTAATACAGTAGACAGCACGTATTGTCTGTCTTGATTCCAAAGTGGCAATACACACCCAAACCAATTTTATGTGTCAAATTTGCAATTAGACAGACATGAAATCCATGCTATTAAAGGCCAGCCAACATCTGGGTGACAGGTGCTAAGATGTTAGACAGTATATGGTGAGAAGAAGACAGATTATGAGCTAGGTAATAATACACTGAGGATCTCTGTATATACTCTGTAAATTATGTCTGAAAACATTTTACTGCTTAAGCTATCATAATAATACGTTTATCATTCAGTAACTTGCATCATATGTAGCCTTTTTCATTTGTATTTTCAGTCATCAGATCTAATGGAAAACACTGAAAATACTGAAATGTAACACCTTCAGAAGAGGTGGACTTGAAGGGATGATTGAGAGAACAATACTAGTGGAAAAGGTAAGCAGGCAGGAAGTAAAAGCTGGCTTTTATGGGAAATAGCACAGGCATATTGGGCTGTCAGTTGACAGAGTGAGATACTGAGATGCATAACACAGAGAAAATGTGGACTTCTGAGAAAACACATGCAGAAGAAAGTCAGGAAAAAGCAGACAGGAAACCTCTTTTTGTGTTTGCAATTTTCCACCATCCTCTGCTGTAGTTACTAGGGCAAGGTCTTAATTTAAACCACTAGAGAAAAAGACTAAACTCAGAGATAGAAAAGTGTGTCAGAGTAATAATAGTTTCTATGTTTCAACATGTTTCTCTTTTCCTCTGCTTCTTTCATTCTCCATAAACGATAAAGACTTCCGTGATTCTGGAGCAGTCATCTTCAAACTTAGTGTATGTGGTTAGTAAATGTCAATGGATACACCAGTCCTAGAGTGAAATAAATTTTGCAGTATTTTTACCAAAAAGAGATTTTTCATTCATCTATATTGATGTTTTGCAATAATTTATTGATTTTCATAAACACTGCTCCTGGTCATCCTCATCATCAGGAAGCTGTGTTTCATATTTAGTGCTAGAAAGACAGCTGCAGTATACTTCTTGAGATAACTGAAAGAAGAACAATAACAGGATAAGAAAGGTAGAACTTTTCCGGCAGTAAGGTATTCAAACATGTATTTAGCATTCTGGATATCTCAGTTTTGTATTTTTTCTTCCTAGAAACTACATTATTAAAATTATTTCACATCATATAAATACAATTTTCTTTTATTAATGCATTTGTTTTTATTTGATTTTCTTTCAAGTTACCAATAAGTAAGCTTATGAATGTTTTTCTGCATTTCTTCTCTGTATTATTAGCAGCATTATCTGAAGCGTTTACCTAATAGCAGTTAATAAAGCCTCTGTTTTGAAACATGATGTTTCCCATTAATGCTTCATTCTGCATAAGAAAAGATTTAAAGCTAGACACAGCAATATTTTTGTCTGTTGTTAGAATCAGAAGCTCTGAAGCATTTAAATGAGTCAGCCATCCAGTATGACTTAGTCACATGTGCTTTAAATTAGTCAGGTGCTTAATTGGCTTGCTGGATGTTTGCATGTATAAATATGGATACTTGATCGAAGAGATATCTTGATACAATAAATATCATTTTACATGTTTTAATTCTGTAGAAAGACAAGAATCCTACATTTTTCAAGCTAATTGAATTTTCAGAAACTTAAAGGCAATTAAAAATGCTAGCTGCCCAGCAGGACTGGAAAATCAGGCTATTATTTCATTGCCAGTAAAAATTAGATGCATGCTTTTGAAAATTTTGGATATATGTCCGTAGCTAAATGCATCAGTATCTCTCTAGACTGATATACAGAGATTATTCATAGAATTCATTAATATGCCAATAAAAAGAACTAAACTGAAGCTGCTACTTGGATGTATGAACAGAAATTGTTTGCCTATTTTATATGTTCTATGATCTGTAAGCAGAAGAAAGAATAGTTTGATGCTCTGCTGAAGAATATCAGTGTAATATTTCAGATTAAAACATAGAATTCCATGCTGCAAGTGGGAAGGGATAGCTGATACATGTTTTGTTAGAGGTCTACAGAATGGGAAGTGAACAAAAGAGATTTATATGTGCCTAACAATATCAACACTGCTTTATCATCTGGGCATTCCATTTTGAAAGAAAAACCCTAATTAGTGGCGTTTGGAGTGCATGACTGACATTTAGGTTGTGAGGTGAATAATACCACTAATGGTAAATTTAGGCATGGTTCTTACCTCAAATTTCAGTTAGTTTTGGTACTAAAACAATGTTAAAATTTGTCATCTGACCACACATTGTTCTTTACAGCAGTGATTTCTGAATTTTCCTATGACTATAGCGTCACGGTTATGGCTGGAAGAGACAATAATGTGATCAGAGGAAGCTTATGGGGGAAAAAAAAACACAAACCAACCAGTGGAATAGCAGCGAACAAGATGGATTTTCTGTAACCACGGCAAATGTGGACGCTGGGGAACAAGGAAGGCTAAAGAAGAAGGTATGTTGCATTTTTAAGGTACGAAAAGAGAAAATGTCACTGTATTTAAAACCAACAGGCAAGTAGCTAGAAATTCTCCAGCCATGATCTAGTCACTAAGTCAAAACTGTTAAACCTGAGAGATTTAAGTTAGGCTTCTAAGTAGTGTTTACATATCTAAAGAAAGGCTGTATCGCTATTTTTCTATTTAAGTTGTGAAAGATGTGATGCGCTGCAAGCGGAAATACATCAAAGACTGTTACCATGTGTGTGACAATAGTTGTAGGTACACGTGATAGTTGTATGCTCCAGTATCAGTAAGCATTTTACATATATAATCTTGTGTGCTGACTTGATGGCTCAGTTTCCCATGGAATCACCTGAAGGTAATTGTTGCAAATTCCCAGTGCAGAGATTGCCTGCCAGGATATCATTAAGACAGTAATATTTTCTAAGTTTAACCTGTTTATAATCCACATGTAGTTTAATATGTTTTCTCTTTCACTTTTTTGTCCTGAAAATACAAATACACTTCAAAATATTTCATGAAAGCTAGCTCATCAATGATTCATTTTCATTGTGTTTAAACTAGCTGATTAATAGATGCTGAACATAACTCAGATTTTTTAAGATAATTTCAATGAACTGTGAAATAGATGTAGTTTAAAAAATCTGCTTTATAGAAGAATAATTGTGACTGTCTGTTTAGTTGCCCTGTTTAAGAGGAATAACAGCAATAGACATAAGACTTCAGATTTGTCCCTTGAGATGGTCACAAATAGAACCAAGGGAATAATTAATCCTAGGATACTAGCACACTAATTAGTACTGTTTGAATTGATAGGAGCTGTAGGTTCTCAGTACCTTTGAAATCTGTTTTTATTTTGGTGTGAATATTTTAGCCTTTTTTTTTCACTTTAAGTCGCTGTCATTCTCAGTATGTTTTACATCATAATAGGAGATATCTAAGGATGGAATACTGGCAAAAAGTCTGTATACCATCTGCTTACGTATCTTAATTTTGACAATAAGAAAGACTACAAAAAATTAGAGGGTCTTATGAGATTCAAAGAAACAAGGGGCACAGTCAGAGTGAAATACAGCACTGTTAGTAGCATATTAGATAAATACAAAATAGCTCTTCTAGCGAGGAATAATTAGTCCACCACGGTGCCTGCCATATGGCCAGCAGCTTGCTGATGCCCTTTGCCCCAGCTGTCGTGTGTAATGGCAGCATTTGAGTTGTTGTTCCAGTCATTCTGATAAAATCAGTTTTTCACACTGACTAGTTATATATCATTATAGGTTGCAAAGATGGCCATTATTTTGTTTAAGACTTACACAATTTCCAGGGGCTACTTCTGATTTCAGCTGAAGTAGAATAAAAGGCCTGGACAAGCCCTGTTTGACTGTTTTGACCACAGGTAGATGCATGGAAAATAAACAGAGCAGAATTTTTTTCTGTGTGTTTAGGCATGGCTATTCTAAAAGACAAAGTTCTCTTCTGTACATTTGACCTCATTTTTCTAATGTTTTCTGTTTATAGAAAATTCATTGCCTCAAATAGGTAAGTTGAAATTATGGAAGCATCTAATATACTAAAAAAAGGCAAAATGATTCCGTAAGTACATTAGTCTTTACAGCATCTAGTTAGACATTGGGATCAACTTTAGACATCCTAAAAATTCTCTGTTTTTTATGTGTATGGAGAGCTTTGTTTTTAAAATGTGCGCCTGCTTTATAATAGTTGCGAGAAGAGATAATAGTTATTTTGACATAGCAGCACAGAACCCGGCTCTTTCATGACAACCAAGAAGTGGTGAAACTTACCTGGAAACTGTAACAAATTATTAGTTTGTTGGATTTTTTTCTAGAGGTTGACATTAAGTTATCAGGTTAATTATATTGATGTGTTTCTTTCTAGCTACTAATTGCCCCCTGCACCCTGGCTGACCATTTACAAGATATTTACAAGAGGTTTAGAAGCCATTTACATTGCCAAGAAACTTACTCTGTAGGGATAAAAATGAAATACAGATCATAACTTACAAACCATCAAACTTATGAGCATGCTAAACCCTCCTAAACAGATCTACAGTGATCTATCAGCATTCTTTCCAGGTTTGTTTATGTGCATTTCCTATTTTTGTTGGGTTAAAAGCAGTGTTTGTTCTCTGTTTGAACAGCACAGTTGGGTCTTGATCCATAACATGGACTTCTAAATAATTTTAAGAGGAATACACATTTTTAACTGAATATGCCGCCTTCGTTTTTTTTCAATACTTCTAGTCTAAAAATGTTTGATAATTTTTCACAGCTAGAAGATAGAGTACTACATGATAGCAACCACGTAAATCAGGCCAAGTTTTGACCATCAACTACTTTTGATTCACCAATGGTGAAAATAGCTACTTTTCAATAGTCCTCTGGTTATCATATTATTTGGCTGAGGAGGTTAACATTTTTTTCTTTTCTTTTGTTGTTAGTATGGTAGGGGTTTTCTTTATTTGTTTTTACAGTGTGCCATTTGGTATTGTTGGTATTGTTATTCATACATTTTCCTGAAATCTGAAAATAGGTTTCAAGATATGAAACGTTGAGATATTTTATTTTCTGCCTGCATGACAGATTTCAGAGGCTTTTGGCCATCTTCTTCTGCACTGATGTTTTTTTCTCCTTTTCCTGCTTACCAGTCATAGGGATTGTAACCAATAGATCCTGTTCACAAAAGGCTCCATTGTTCTTAAAAGTTAACTGCCGAGTGTTCTCCTATGGATTAGAGACAGACTTTGGTCTATCCTCCTGTATTTTAATGCGTTTGAACGAGGAGGTTTTTGTTGTGATCCAGTTCTAATGATTTTATCCTACGACACCCACCCACCATTCTTCATTTAATTTCATTCTTTTGTCAACCTCTGATACATCTCTGATTCATCATTTTATTGAGTGCTGATGGATCCCATACTTCATAATCCTGACACCAGCCTCTCTTTTATTGAATCATACAAACTATTCTTATATTTTATTCAGGACCAGTTACTGAGACATGCTATGCATAGAACATTATATAGCACTGTGATACTTCCATTACAGATGATGTGTCACAGGTATGCCTTCCTAATGACATAGGTGGAAAAAAAGGGAGATGGTAATTATCTGCCCATTACTTACAGTATATGTTTCATCCTGAGTGGCAATAAAAAATTGCCTTGTGTCAGCGGTCTCCTTGTTGGAAAAATATTCCTGGGTTATATGATAACAAGCAACTCTGTCATAACTGGGATTAGGTATATAAGAAGGTGGATTTATTATTTATTAAGGCCATGCGTTGACTAGGTGGTTCTTGAGCCAACAGTGCTAATTAACAGCTCACCTACAGGTGCATGTACTGAACTGACAATGAGTTTTGGAACCTTATTATGTGATTGTTTCCCTACTGTTTTTCACATGATTTTACTTTTTGGGTTGGAAGTATGCATGCTCTTCTACTGTAGCAAAAACATGGTACTATACACATTCAGCATCTTCACAAGAATAGTGAGGTGGTAAAATATTGTTCATTCACAGAAAAACTAGGAACAAGCATACCCCAAAAGTATGAACTGTGCATTATGTAAGGTACTTTTTGACTGTCATATAAACTCAGAAAGTTTTCAGTAATTAGTATGCTCACTTGGGCAATAAAGTGTCAAACTACAAATTCCTGCTCCAGCATACTGAGATTAAATCTTGAAGAAGGTTTCTTAAAATTTTTATATGGGCAATATAATTTGGTGATGAATGCTAGAATACTAGTTACTGTGCTGTTACGATGTTACATAGAGTAAAAAGATTTCTTTGAAACTGTGTTACAGAATCTTTGAGAGAGAAACAAAGATTTTACCTCTGTCTCAAACTTCAATGTTTCAGTGATCTACTACTGTTACAAAGCTTTGTTTTCCTTTTTCATAAAAATGCCAATATTCATGGTCATGCTAGGTGAGTTATGTAGCACTTTTCATATATGCCTTATAAATTTGAGATATAATTTTATTTAAATTTCAGCCTAATTTTGGACAATTACTCATTTATTTACTAAATTAGCACTACATGATACTGGCTCTGAGGTATTTAAACAACATGAAGTATACCTCAAACTGAAAAATTTATAAGATTTTATTCTAGGTTTATGTGCAGGTAGACAAGGTTTTCTAGTGTATAATGGAAATGGCTAAAATCTCTTGAGTTTGGAAAACAGGGAGAAGAAAATTAGGGGTCATGCAGTAAAAAGACAGGAAGTTCTTAGTGAAGAGAGAGTTCTGCAAGTGAAGCCATTGTTTTGTTGTGGGTTTTTCCCCCTTATTCTAACATGTTTGCGTTCTTTTAGTAATTATTTTGTCACTGCAAACACTGATTCATCATAGTTTTTCCCACAAACGTGTTTGACCTTTTGTCTCCTGCCTTCCAGATGAGTACTATGGCGATAGTACTGCAGCAGTCTATCTGTCTCTCTTGCTTGCCCTTTGCTAGTATGCTGGCTCGAGGTGTTATTATTGATTCACTACCAAACCAGAACAGCAAATAGTTGGTGGCTAAAAGTTTCATGGGATATGGGAAGAATCAAGTCCAAATGCTGGATTTAGACAAGACTTAAAATGAGCCCTGTGTGCCAGATGACTACTCTAGCTACTAGGTCCTTTGTGGTGCTGAGGATTTCCTGGATACATCTGCATTGCCCCTTTGCGTAGCTCTCTCACTCCTTGGCCCTGGCCTCCATGGTCACTCCTGAGGTCTCTCTGGATTGAATGTACTAGGTCCCTTGCTGATGAAGCCCTGGTGTGTCTGAAAGAATAGATAAAAAACAATTTGTAAGACAGAGTGGAGAGCACTGCACAAAGACCAGCTACCTCTGCCTGACTGTCCTCCAGTGCCATCCCAGAAGGCATCATACTCTTGTATGCTTCATACCCTGCCTTATTCCATGCTAGAGTATACCACACCTAGCCTAAGCAGTATGGCTTTCTGGAGGGTTGCCAAGCAATAACCTGCTCAGGATAACCTGAAAAACAACCCAGTAAGTCTGAACACAAAACCAATCAGGGTTTATAGTATTTTGGCTTGGGTTCATGAGAAGACTTGGGCATAGCTCTGTTATACCTGGAGACGGCCTAGGCTGGACGTACCACTTCCAGCACCATCAGCCTAACACACTGCTAGCAGGTCTTAGGGCAGCTTGACACTCCTGAATTCTGCCAATAGCATGAGCAAGGCCATTTTAAATTTCAGAAAATGAAAGCAGAATGTATGTGAATGAGAGCATGTGACTGCATTAAGCACAGTAGGATGCATACGCCTTGGAATCTTTTCTGTGCAGATCAGAAAAAGTAGTGCTCCCAGGGTACAAACCCCATTCCACCCGTACTTCCTATGGAAACAACATCAACAACATGCTGCAATGCAGTTTATATAAATTACGTGACATCATCTTGGTGAAGGGATAGTCATCACACCTCCTGTCTTTTCCTATTGATGCTTTCCTGTGCATTTCCTATCCAACTCCTTTCTGAGGTTCCTAATTGCAGAAGACGTCTTCCCATGGGCCTGTCACCCTAGCGAGGATGGGAGGGAGAATACTGCAGGCATTACAGAATATACAGCATGAGACAGGGTAGGCACTACTGACCTTTTGGTGTAGGACAGTCTCAAAACACGGACAGGAACAGGGCAGCTGAACACAAGCATGCCTTCTCTCATTAACCTTTGGCCTAGGAATTCTGTTTCTGGCTGGAATACTGTGTACAAGGTGACAGATGTGCTCACACAGCATAGGGGATGCTGGTTTACTCCTTTTACAGTAGGCATCCAAGGTAGCTGCGCACCCAAGAGTTAGCCAACAGTGAGCACAGGAGGCCTAGTAGGACACGGGGTAGAAACAATTCACTGAGAGTGAATGGCGTAGTGTGGACCAGCTCCACAGCAGACAGGAATGTACGCTGCTAATCGTCTCAAAGGCGTATTCCAATGCAAAATGAGGCGCCTGAAGCATCACAGTTTTTGATTCACTCTTTACTGATGGCAGGTTAGAAAAATACAGTAGTGAAGTTCCACTGCCACATTGCACTTCTCATAATAAGCGTTAGCTGGATTCTTATCCTCACTCTGCTTTCCCATCCCTCTCTCACTTGCCTTTTCCTTCCTTTTTCTTGCAGTTGCATTTTCTTGCTCAGGAACATGTTACGGCACAGAGGGATGCCTTGGCTGGTAGGCATGACACCTTGTCATGATGGGCCACCCCTTCAGGTGCTGCTCTGGGAGCATGATCTGCAAATGTGTAAGTTTAAACCCCCTCATGCAAAATTGCAGGGTTTGTCTTTGTGAAGCAGGTGTCTGCAACAGCACAGTATGCTGTGTCTGTCTTGCCAATATGTTGTGAACAGAAAGGGGTGCTCCCTCTTCCAGAGGCTTTATGCTAGGGATAAGCAAAGAAAGCAGATCTCTGTTTCTAATTTTATAAATAGAAAGTCAGTGGCTTCACTACCGTGCAGCTCAGATGTTACGCTGGGCAATCCTGCAAGGATTCTAAGCAGTTATGTATGCAAGGCGTTGCGCACTTGTTGATCACTCTATGAGGCAAGACACCTTGTGGTGATAGTGTCATCTCGTAGGATGAGAGCTTTTTGAAACTGTGCCACATATGCAGTGCCTCATCAGTGTTCACATGCACCCCCATTACATGAGGTGTGCCAACCAGCAGTTGTTCACACAGCAATGGGAAAGCTGATATTTGTCTTTCCCCTAAGCATTCTTCATTTTCCAGTGAATTGAATTACTACACATTTGATAGACGTCCTGGAGCGTTTAAGTAGAGTGTTGTTGTGGTATTTCCATACAGCCAGCCTCAAGAGGGAGTCACTGCAATAGAGCAAAACTGCCTAACCCTGCACAGTTCGGTATTCCTTGGGAAAACCAAGCTCTGACTAAGCACAACCAGAGGGAAGCAGAATTTGTGCATACAGCCTGTATAGACTGTGATGGAGTAGTAGCCCGTCTGAGGGCTGGTAAGAACCTTGTGGAATGAGGTCCTGCATGAGCTAGGAAGCTGTTGCTAGATTGATGTCAGTCAGTACCACAATAAATACTACAGCTTATCCCTTAGCATTTGTCTTCAATTCTTTTCAGCATTGTTTGCCATTGTATATAACCACTATTCCCAGCATGGACTGATACACTCTGGGGTATCCACTTTATAGCAGTGTCAGAGGATAATACTTTATTTGGTTTCCTGACAGTTTCCTGACTGTTAAGGATTATGAAAAATACAATATTTAACTATAAATGTCCGTCTGTATGGCTATTCTTTCCATTGACTCTGTGATCATAGTGGTTGACTCTTGATAATGTTATTGTCAATACTGTATTACTGCGTAATCAGAGAGTTGAGGACATGAACATTATTTCAGCACACACATTCCAGGAAGCATAACACACATCCGTTGCAATCTATACATGTAAATTGCTCTGTCAAGTGCCTCATGACACAGGTTAATATTACAGCCAGTGAATCCTATAGTAGTAAGTGCAATTTTGACATGAAGTTCGTCCAAATATGTGAGTATTCTGGCATATGGGACTGTTGCAGGTTTCCACACGTATGTGATATAGTAGTGGAAACATAACGTGTGACCCCATGACCAGACAACTGAGATTATTGTAACAGCCTCCAAAGAATGATTTTGCACTGGTAGCTAATCATGTATAGAATGGTCAGACCTGGTGTTAGATCAGAGCTAGATATCTAGGTGACTAGGGAAGTTTATCCTGCTGTAACTTTATAGCTGGATGTTATAAATTAATAGCTGTTAAATGCTGAAGAACAACATCATTATTGCCATCAACTTTGGTAATGCCTAATGAGTCTAGGAATGTTCTTGTTTCATCCCTGCATGAGAAAGAAAATGCAGGCACTGTAAAATTTTGGCTAACAGTAAGAGCTGAAATGAGAAATGGTGGGAAAATAGGCCTCAGTAAGTTTCAGTATACCACTTGCCTTGAATAATGTCATGTGATGAAGCAAATAGTCTGCTATCCCCTTCATTGATCTGATTCCAGATGGTATATCATTCCCCCCACCAACCCCCACTGGTAAGACCTTGCTGCTAGTGATTGAGAAAGTCTGATATTGTACCAAGTTATCATCCAGGAATTTAATGCATTTTTCAGATGCCTGTCTTTCTTATTCCAACAGTTTTTTTCCACCCTTTGTCATCACAATCATTTTATTGTGTTATTCATAGGACAAAAGGATCAAATGTAGATCCATAGTTTTTGTAGTTCTGTGATCTTCCCAAATAAGGCCTATTATAACACTTGTTCAGTTGTCTGATGCATTTAAAAGTAAAAAGTATTTTTATATCACCTCTTGTCTTCATACGCTCCAAATTTCTGGACAGAAATTTTCAATGTTTGTTGAGGATTGCATTTTAAATTAGGTGAAATCTCATTGGTTATTTCCAAGATTAACTTCCTTTTCCTACTTCAAAATGTTTTCAAAATAAACATGGAATAAATGCATTATACGTGAAACAGCTACTAAGGAAGGAGGCTATTTCCTTCGTCTGATAAGTGTTGGAAGCATCTTCAGTACTACTTTCATTCTTAGAAAGTGTTCACCTATAAAATGTGTGCTGAATTAAGAGAGGTTGAAAATTAAATTAACCACAAATGTTTAAAGATAAGAGGATTCAGCAGCAATGTTAGAAATGCTAGTAATGAGAGAGATTCCAAATGTAGGCAGAGGACCTGACTTTGGAAAGGGAAAGTTGTGCTGAAAAGTGTTCATCTGGGTGTCCTTCACAGTGCAAAGAGCAGGTTTCATAAAATCACAGAATTGTTGAGGTTGGAAGGCACCTCTGGAGATCATCTAGTCAGCTAAAGGAGGTTGTCTAGCATTATATCCACGTGGGTTTTGAAGATTTCCAAGGACGAGGACTCCACAACCTCCCTGGGCAACCTGTTCCAGTGTTTTACCACCCTCACAGTAAAAAGGTGTTTGTTGTTTTTTTTTTTAATGTATAAATGGAATTTTTTGTGTTTCAGTTTAGGCCTATTGCTTCTTATTCTTTCAGTGGACACCACTGAGAAGAGCCTAGCTGTCTCCTTTACTCTGCCTCCATCAGGTATTTATACGCAAAGATACTGTCTCGCCTTCTTCAGGCTGAATAGTCCTAGGTCCCTCAGCCTCTCATTAAATGACAGAAATTCCAGTCTCTTAATCATCTTTGTGTCCCTTTGATGGATTAGCTCCAGTATGTCCATGTTTCTCTTGTACTGGAGAGCCCAGAACTGGACTCAGCACTCCAGATGTGTCTCATCAGTGGTGGGCAGAGGGAAGGATCACCTCCCTCCACCTGCTGGCAGTACTTTTCTTGATGCAGTGCGGGATGCTGTTGGCTGCTTTGCCACAAGGCTGTACTGCCAACTCACATTCAGCTTGTTTTCCACCAGGACCCTGAGGTCTTTTTATGTAAATTGGTTTTCCAACCGGTCAGCCCCCAGCATGGAATGATGTATGGGGTTATTCCTCCCTAGATGCAGGACTTGGTGCTTACCTTTGTCAAACTTAATGAGATTCCTGTTTGACCATTTCTTTAGCCTGTTGAGGACCCTCTGAATAGCAGCACCTGCTGTATCAAGCACTCCTCCCATTTTTTTCTCACCTGCAAACTTGCTGACTGGCTTCCAGCTCAACTTTGTGATGTTGATCACAAGCCTTTAAGCCCAGCAGCTCAGACACCTTTAAATTTACCTCCCTGACTAATTACCTAGGCCATAATTCATCAGCTTACCAATGAGGATGTTATGGGAGTGGGTGTTGCAAGCCTTGCCGAAGTGAAGATAAACAGTATCAACTGCTCTTCCCTCATCCATCATGCTAGCGGTTTCATCATAGAAGGCTGTCAGGTTTGTGATGCATCATTTCCCTTTCATAAATCAATGCTGACTACTCTAAATCACTTTTTTGTCCTTAATGTGTTTGCAAATGGTTTCCAGGATTATTTGTTCCATCCCCTTCCCAAGGGTAAAGGTGAGGCTGACCAGTTTGTAGGTAGTTGCTTTGAATGACTTCTGGAGGAGCACAGTACAGCCAAGGCTGGCCAGTTAAGCTGTCTATACAGCGGCAGCAAAACCCCACTTTTTTTTTCATCTCAGGAATCTGATGTGCATGTTCACAGAGATTTTACTGCAAGTTCCTTATCTCTCTAATTATATCTTCTATAAAAGGCAGCTTTTGAAAGTAGAAGGGGCATTTTTTAATGGATCCTCAACGTTTCTTATGCTTTTCATATCTGAAAACGTGTCAGAAGCAGGCTGCTGTATGAAATCTTCAGCAATGGAAGTTTTTTAAATAGTCTTGTATAACAGTTGCTATTAGTCATGATACACATGACCCCTTATTTCTCAACAGGTAGTAATAATTTTGAGTAGTAGTACCTTATCTGTCATTACAAATAACAGTAAAACTAATCTGCTGATTCCCTATGCTCAGCAAACAAACTCAACCTTACTGAAAAAAAATGAAGAGTGATCTTTTGTAAATAGAAATTCTGTTTTAATTGACAGTCTAAGGATGTCAGTGAGGCAAGTTATGTAAGGACAGGTAATGTCTTTTATTAGACTAACTAGCAGAGTAGAAAAAAGTAGGCAGGATTTGTTAGGCAGGAACATGGAATTGTTAATAGCAAAATGTCATTTTAGTCTATGCTAAATCACAGATAAAACCGAGGCAGGGAGAAGGTAAGATCACCATTTATTACCAACAAGCCTGAAGATTTCTTCAGTGTACTCTCTGTAGAAGATTTCAGTGAGTTCTGACTACCTGAAAAGTTTACACAGAGGATAGTATTATTTCTGAGGATTTTGAAGAACAAAGGCTTGGCGTGAAATTCTAAGTTCATGAGATTCTATGTTCTCTTTTAAAATTTGATTTAGTGCTATCAAGTAAATTTGCCTATGAATTACCAGTTAACACATTCTGAAATGTAAGTATTGTAACCTTTGAAAAAGCTGTTCTGACCTAAATGAATGGGGGAGGAAGCTGACTTACCACATATTGGAAAAAGTCTCTCTCCAGCTGGGAAGTTACAGTGGGTACCTCCATTATTACTTGGTAGTTGGCGAGGTCAGCAGTGAGTATTCAGTAACTTGCTGACCTGGACCCCCAGCTCCAGTGAGACAATAACTTGAGGGCCTGTGCTGGGTGGGGATTTTGCTGTACTGTAGAAAACACACCAGATGTACATCATCTCTCCATGAAAATATGCAAAATGTATTCTCTTAACTGCAGGAAATATTTTTTTGGCATTTGATTTACACCTGGTATGTGATTCACCTGCTCTAGTCATGCTTCATCTCTACTTTTCCCCTACATCTTCTGGTGTATGGGTTCCGACTGATTTTCAGGTATCAGGCAGCAACTCTTAACAGAGCTACAGTTTATTGAAAAAAGAGAGTTCTGAATGCTGCAGGTAAAATGCAGTTAAATTAAGTGGCTATATGAGGAAAATCCCATCTTTTTACAGTAAACAAACAGAATTAGCACTTGCTCAAAATAGAGACAGCAGCTTGAGAAGGACATTTCTAGTGATAACCATGGAAGCAGCTGATGCCCCGTGGCTGTTGAGCCTTTGGGCTTCTTCACCCTCCCACCAACAGCTGCAGTAAATCAGGGTTGGAAATGGCTCCTCTGCCAGGTGCTCCGTAGGTACTGCTTCAGGGTTTGGATTGCACCATTGAAATGGCTTTTTGGAGTGCTGTGCTCAGGATAGTTGTGGGGGGTTTTGGTGGGTTTGTTGCATTTTGTTTTGGTTTTCTCTTATTTTTCCTGGGGCAAAAGCTTGAGTCTTCTTTACCTCAGGTAAGTAAAATAAGCTCATATGGGACCTAGTGGTAAGGGATGTTTATGCTGCTCCATAGCATATATATGACTGATATTTTCTAGGAATGCATTGAACTTTGGGGTTTGAAAAACTAACAGATTAATCTAGCTATTGGTTACTTTAAAAAAGTACTGATTTGGAGTCTTGGTACAGATTAAGTTTATGGAGGCTTTACATTTGCTTTGACTGTTAGGTTTCCTTAAAAAAATAAAACAAGTGATTGATTATTTTTTGGATGGGTTTGCTATTTGTCTAGTTGCTATTTGTGTATCAGAGAATGCTGGTGCTTTTTAATTCTAATAAATTCTGATGTACTTTAAAGTTAGAGTTTTAAAACTCTGTCAAAGTCTGTAGTGTATCAGAGCTAGAATAACACTTGTATCTGAAGTCTTTACTTGATGGAAAATGGGGCTTCTAGGGTGCCAAATTTTTGTTTATTATGGGACTTCCACTGTTACATCCTTTATCTGTTTTGCCTATGTTCCTGGAAGTCTTTCGACACCTTCTACTTTTTTAACACTTCAATTTTAGAGAGAAATGATTATGAGAAAATCTGTCTATAGAAAGTTGACTTTTATCGTGTGAAAATCATCTGTGATCCCTAACAGCTCCAGTTGAAACATATGCCAAAAAAGCCCAGTACTTGTTGTGCCTTATAAATCAAGGAATGTTCAGTTGTTCTTGTTGGTGTTTTGATGTATGACTTCTAATCTTGGTTGTTTGGGTTGGCAATTTTGTGTTAGCCTAGTATAGTAATTGCTTTCTGAAATACACCTTAGTTTTCCTAACATAGTCTATAGTTTTGAGAAATACACGCATCTGGTCTGAAAGTGAACTGTTTTCTTCTTTGTATAAAGAAAACAACTTGATTATTTCCTCCCACTCTTTGTGCTTCTTTTAGCTGTTCTTGGAAATCTGTTACAATTTCTAGTTCTCCGATACAGATAGTGAATTAACATTGAAGATCACAGAACACGTGATGAACTTGTTCTGTCATGGATAAGTAATGCATATGAAATTGAGAAGCACTAGTAAAGAACCCTTATTTGTCTGGTCCTCTTCCTCCCACCCCAGTTTTGGTTTTGTTGCCTTGGATATCTTGGAGCTTGAGGTTTAAATCTTCAGTAAGGAATATCCTTTCTATGCTTGGGGGCTTCTCTTCCACGGTTGGTTTGCCTTTGGAAAAGGCTGGTGGTACCTCTGTGGTAGAGGGAGAGAAGGATTTATCGAGCGGGGTGTTACTGGATAAGGAAATACTACATGTGAAATTCTAAAACTGGAAAGCAGTGTAACTCCTAACAATGAGAAACACTGTGTAAGGGAAGTAAGAAAGCAGACACTGCTTGTTAAGCTGGATGATTTTTGTATTGTTGAATTACTTGCTGTGTGGGAGTATGGGAGAAGTGTGATAAAGGGAAAGAATAGAAATGATTTGTAGAAATGTGCCGAGTACTTGCACAGCTGCATTTTTCTCAAATAGTAAGTTCCCATTGGCCAACTATGTAGCGATTCGCAGTGGCAATCGATGCTTGCTTTTATGATTGAAATGAATCCTAAGAGGTAGACGGAACAGGATGAATTTTAGAGAAAGCTTTTGCAAAGAGGCATCACAAAACAAAGCACAAAGGCTTTTTAGTGAGAAAGCGGTGACAGAGATTGGTCTTACCGCCTGCTTCCCACTGGTACAGAGTTCAGTGTGAAGACACGAATTTTCTGAGTGTGATCTTAGAGACAGGGACAAGGAACTAACACGTAGTACCCTTGTTTTGAGGAGGCAGTGGAGAGACATAGGGCCGTGAGGGATGGACACCACATGGTAACCTACCAAAAGGCACAGTTGAGAAGTCTGCAGTAGTCCATGGTACCTAATATACAGGATTAAATACAGATGTAAGAGTGGACAGATAATATTTTTAAAAGCAGTGTATTGACTGAATGCGCGAGACTTAAAACTGTGTACTTTGAATCAGTAATATCTTGTCTGACGTTTGGGTAACTGTTTACCATGTGCACTGTCAGGTGTGTTGTCTTTGCTGGGCTTGAACCTCTTAAAAATAGCGCTCAAGCCTGAAGAATGTGGCAAAATAGCAGAGTTAGCTTTGATCAGTAAAGTAACAACTGAAGGAGGTGTTAGAATTATGTAGTAAAAATACCTATTTCTGAACTGACAGTGGAGCGAAGTGCTGAGATGTTATGATTTTCAAATGAATAGGAATGACTTTGAGAGAATTATGTCTGGTTTAATTAGACAACTTATGCTTTGTGTTCGTGCTTCCATGGTGAGAAGCTATGAAAAAGCAAAGAGCTGAATTATAGTTGGGCTTAGATCTAAGAAAGATAAAAGAAGATGTAATGTTAAAAAAAGCAGTTTTGAGGGTTAATTAGTGGGATGTTAGTACGCCCTGTTAAGTACTTTGTGTTTTAGTATAAACAGAAGCTGCTTGATCCTATGAGCAGAGCTGTGCAGGTAAAAGATATAATTTTTCAAGTATTTCATTCATATCTAATAGTTGTTCTGATATCTTTTTCATTGACACTAAGCAACATGTATACCGCAGTACAAAAATACAAAACATGATCCCGTAAGGCTTTTGAAGTAGGAAATCTCTTGTATCCCAGATAGGAGGACAATCTGTGGTGCAGTGAGTTGCCAGCCATGCAAATAGGTGGTCAATAGCAACATCTGCTCACGGTCTTCGTTAGCTGCGGCCTTCGGATGCAAGCACTGCGCTCTAGGTCAGATTGCAGGCAAACACAAGCCTTTTGCGTCCTCTATGGCAAGGAGTCATTAAGGGAAAATATCTCACACTGAGAATAGAATGCTGCTCCATCAGTGTGACTGTAAAATATTTGCCTTTTAGGGTTTTTAAATGCACCTTTCTACGCACCTTTCTAACAAAAGTAAAGTGAAAGCATTTGACATATTCGTTGTTGCCTTGTAAAGTGGGTGTCATTGTGGTCAGCTTAATGTCACAAATCTAGACTACTTCAAGTGAAATCATTTGGCCTCATACAACTAAAAGACAATAGGATGTGACGCTTTGTATTTTTGATTGGAATCTATTTAGTTGAAGAATGAAGAAAATACATATAGGCTGCAAGAGCACAAGCAATACCGACCAGGCTGTCCTAAGTGAAGGATGCCATCCACTAGAGACCCGCCGCTTCCTGCAACTCATCACAGTAGTGGTTTGGGTTAGTAAGTGCCGAAATTCCTGACTGAGGTTTCCTTCCACAGGTTTTAAGTATCAAACATAATTTTAGAGAGAAAACGAGCACATCGCTTCTGTGTATCTTACAGAGCAGATGTGAAATGCCGTGTTTGTAAATACGAAAGTGGTTGAAAAATCAGTGCTTGAAATGACACGTATTTGTGGTCACTGCAGTTTCCTGTATGGAGAAGTGAAATGAGGCTGAGCATTAACAAAATGGACTCTTGGCTGCCTTCGCTCCCCGTGTCGGATCCTTGTCACCTACGGCTGATGGAACTGAGGGCTCCAGGGCCTGGGGAAAGCCAACGTGTCTGCCTGGGCCCTTTGATGGCTGTAAATAGTAGCAGACTTGTGATCTTTGGGGGCGAGGGGGGTTTACTCCTTGTAGAAAGCTGTGAAAACCGCATTTAAAAGTTAAATTCCAAGAACTTGAGAACCTGATGCGGGGGAGTAAGGTTC